>NC_091310.1:20034096-20084096 GCF_038502225.1 Cherax quadricarinatus | reverse complement strand
AAACTAACAATGAAGAACCATGTTGTAAATCTTGCAAACAAGGCAGCCAGGAAGCTTACAGCACTTCGCCATATCTCGCATCTGCTTGACAGTAAGGGTTGCAAGATCCTGTACGAGGCGCAAGTACGCTCACACCTTGAGTATGCTCCACTTTCTTGGTTTGCCTGCCCCCCTCTCATCTGCGACTGCCTGACATTGTAGAGAACAGAGCAAGACGTCTCATCTCTCGCCTTGACCCATCCTGGATAGATCTGTCATTTCAGCAGAGCCTTCAACATAGGAGGGATGTGGGTGGCCTTACTGTTATGTACAAGGCCGATATTGCCAAAATACCACACTTGGATCCACTTCGAGGACAGCGTGAAACAAGCTTTTATGCCACAAGACGGGCAGAAAGCAGCAACTTCACTCTGGCTGTACCCTTCTCCAGAACATCACTCCATCTGAGATCATACATACCCAGGATGACTCGAGTATGGAACACATTCGTACAGCATAATGATGTCAACGAGATAAAGTCAGTTGATCAAATGAAAATGCTGGCCCACAGATGGCTCCAGCTTCATCCTGTTCCCTACTTGTATGTCTCATAACAATAAAAATGCTTTCAAATGAGCTGATGTAGGTAACAGCTCTTAGCTTGCCAATAAAGTTAGGAATCGTTAACCTGTAAACAGCTTGTCAATAAAGCTAGGGATCCTTAACCTTGTCAAACCCTGTGTAAAAAAAAAAAAAAAAAAAAAAAAGAGAGAGAGAATAGGAGAGAGAGAATAGGAGAGAGAGAGAGAATAGGAGAGAGAGAGAGAGAATAGGAGAGAGAGAGAGAATAGGAGAGAGAGAGAGAATAGGAGAGAGAGAGAATAGGAGAGAGAGAGAGAGAGAGAGAGAGAATAGGAGAGAGATAGAGAGAATAGGAGAGAGAGAGGATAGGAGAGAGAGAGAGGATAGGAGAGAGAGAGGATAGGAGAGAGAGAGAGGATAGGAGAGAGAGAAAGGATAGGAAACAGAGAAAGGATAGGAAACAGAGAAAGGACAGGAAATAGAGAGGATAGGAAATAGAGAGGATAGGAAAGAGAGGATAGGAGGGAAAGAGGATACAAAAGTGGAACAGATAGGGGAGTAGGTGAGATAGGAGAGGGAGGGAGGGAAAGAGAGAGACACACACATCAGGAGGACCAGTGATGTAAGAAAAAGGACTGTGACAGACAGGATTACTAGTTCTTCAGAGATTTGTTCTCAGAACAATCCAACAGGATCTCTGAATTGAACACATTCACATGTCACCCACCCAACTACTCCTATCTCAGCCCAGCAGTTGGTTTTGTGCCTTATACAAAACCAGTGGCTGTACCAGTGTCCTACCTGTAATGAGGGCAGGCATCTTACACAACCATCAACTCAAGCTGAACCCAATCACGAGGAGCCAGTGTATCAGCATCCTGTTGGCCAACATTTGAGGCTTTATTACCAATGTTGGAAAGCTCACGCATAGTCCCGACATGATTGCTGTTGTGGAGACATTTTTAGATGACAGGACTCCAGAAAATTTTGCTGGAATTGATGGCTACACCTCATGGATGAGAAGAGACAGGCAAGGCTCACGCATAGTCCCAACATGATTGCTGTTGTGGAGACATTTTTAGACAGGACTCCAGAAAATTTTGCTGGAATTGATGGCTACACCTCATGGATGAGAAGAGACAGGCAAGGACAAGGGGGTGTTGCTGTGTGCTTTTCTAAAAGTGAACATGCCCAGCCGAATGATGCTGCCATCCTTATTCACTTAGAAATGTTCTTCTTCAAGCTATGCATACACACTGGCACCTCTGTACTAGCATGTGTAATGTACAGACCTCACTGGCAACATGCAGACCCTTCATCAATTTCCTAATGAAAAATGTGGACTCCCTTCTGCTCCAACACAAATGTCAACATATAATTGTTCGTGACCTCAACCAACATCTTATACAGAGGGACTTTGATGACCTTGCAGTGTCTGACATGAGAAATTTTGTTGATTTCCCTACAACCTCTCTGGCTCATCCCTCGACCCAGTAGTCACTTCCCAACCCTTAGCTATGTTCGATCAACTGACCACAAGACTGTCTTTACGACAATAAAGATTCTAACAGAACGAGGTGAAGAATCTACACTCATTACCTGACTGTGGGAAAGAAGAAACTGGCCTGTCCTTTGCTCTGAACTCGCCACTTTCGACTGGAATGCTGTTCCCTGAGGTGATGTCGACAACCAAGTGAATGACTTCGCTGAACACATCCTTAATCTCCAGCAAGAACACATCCCACACCGGCAATATTTGACAAAACCTCAGATCAGCCTTGGTTTGGCTTTCATTGTAGAGAGGCTGCTACTGCTAAGTACAAAGCTTGGAGAAGGTATAAGAGGCATCCCACTATCTATAACAACCTGCACAGGCAAGCCTGTAGACAAGTGGGAGAAGTCCAAAAGTGGGCCATCTCTAAACAGGAAGATGGCAAAAAGAAAACTGGCATCAGGAATGATGGGCTCCAAAATCCATGGTGGTCCTAAGTCAAGGACCAACCGACTAGCTTATTCACTTGATGAAATCATTCCACGTCTAAATAGATAGAATGGAACCATCTCTACTAGCATTCAGGAGAAAGCTGCCCTCTTTGCAGAATACTTTGCTGCCAAGATGCAAGTTCCTTATCCAGGAGCAAGGGACCCTCCTTGGCTAACTGTAAGAACTCTGTCAAAGTTGTCAATGGTGACAATAAAGCAGGATACGAGGTGTATTTTTTTTAAATCACTTGACCAAGAAAAGGCCATGGGCCCTGATAAGTTGAGCACAAGATTGCTAAGTAGATGTGTAGACCAGTTAGCAGCACCTCTAACCCGCATCTATCAGCACTCCCTAGCAGTGTAAATAGGCTTCTCTATGGAAACAAGCAAGTGTCCCTATTTACAAAAAGAAGAGCAGAGTGCAAATCAGCAACTACAGATCAGTTTCACTCCTGTTAATCACTGGCAAGATTTTTGAGTCAATAATCTCAAGGCAGATGTCAGCATTTTTTGACTACCACTTACTTCTTTGTGACCATCATTGTCATTATGGATTCATAAATGTTACTCTGCTGTTGATCTGTTGTTAAACTTATGCACTAAGTGGCACCAAACACTGGATGAATCCAAAGTCAGCTGTGTAGTAGCAACTGACATTGCTGGTGCTTTCGACCGAGTATGGCACCAGGGACTCTTGGTAAAACTGCAAGCACTGGGAATTGCAGCCTCTATACTATGTCTCCCAGTGATTACCTTCAATCAAGGCATAGTTCTCAATGGGACAGAGTCAGAGAGACATCCTACTGGTGCAAGTATTCCACAGGGAAGTGTGCTTGTGACATTTTTATGGAAATGTCTACTTCAAGGACCTCCATCTCATCCCATAATCCCATGCATATGCAGATGACTGAACTCCAACATTTATTTATCCAAGAGAGAAAATGCCTGCTGCTCTAAATTATATCAATCACCAGCTTACAGCTATATCAGCTTGGGGAAAACGATGGCAGATAATATTTGCTCCTGAGAAAACACAAATGAAGATGGTCTCTAGGCAGCATGATGATAATGCTGCAGAAGTAGTAAGAATGAAAGGGATAGTGTTGGTACCCGGGGACAAAGCTGATATCCTTGAGGTGAAATCTGACTCCAAACTGACCATGAAGAACCACGTTGTAAATCTTGCAAACAAGGCGGTCAGGAAGCTTACTGCACTTCGACATATCTCGCATCTGCTCGACAGTAAAGGTTGCAAGATTCTGGTTGGTGATTTGATCAATAAGGCTATTAGTGTTAACTGCATGTGCAATCTAATATAAGTGCCACAGCTTAGCTGATTAGTTAAGGAACTTGTCCATCTAGAGTCTGTTCAGAGCTTCCCTTATGTATGAAGGAAAATGTTGGTTCATTTATATTTTCTGAGTTGTCTCACAATGTACCCATTACACCCCTGCTTTTCACTGGTTTTTCTCCACTGTCTTGTAGGGAGTAGAATTACAGCATGTAGATTTATGACCAATTTCTATAAAATATTCCAGGTGAAAATTGTGATGTACAGTATATTTCTTGTTTATGTTCCAGAGAGAACAACTCAAGAAACATGAGGTATTCCCAACAATTTAGGTACTTGACTGAATTTATACGAGGAGTGACAGTTCTCTGAAATTCTCCAGTTCTATTATTTCACCTGCCTGACAAGGGGCTGTTGGTGTGCAACAATATTCCAGCCTAATGAGCACAAATGGCAATGATTACCTTATTGGCTTTGCATCTCTTACTTTGAATGTTCATATTATCCAGCCTATTATTTCCTTGCATTTGTAATAGCAGTGTTGATGTCATCTTTGAACTTGACTCACGAAATCGTAATGACACGATTGCAAACAAACTCTATGACCGCGGGTTCAATCCCGGCCGGGGTATGGTTCATCTTTGAATATAAGATTTATTTGATATTATCACTCTTGAGTCCCTCGCATTCCTCATTCCGCTCCACTGTGGTTTGCGTTTGTTTTATACTCCATGGAACCTGTTTTATAGAATTTCTTTTTTTATATTTTTTAACTAATATTACTTGCTTAAATTTTTTTCAACACCATATTTACTATCAGTCCATTTTACTTTTGTACAACTGATCACTACGTTCTCTCTCTTTATTTCTACTGTTTTATTTTTAATTTACCATTACGTGTACTTGCTTATTATTATAAACTACAGTGGACCCCCGCATAGCGACTTTAATCCGTGCAAGAGGGCTGATTGTTATGCGAAATGGTCGGTATGCGAATGAATTTTCCCCATAAGAAATAATGGAAATCAAATTAATCTGAGCAAGACACCCAAAAGTATGAAAAAAAAAATTTTTACCACATGAAATATACATTTTCCTACACACAAAGAGAAGGATACATGCACAATAGTAGAGTAGTACATGCACAATATATATTGTGCATGTACTACTCTACTAAATGAAGAATAAATGACACTTACCTTATTGAAGATGCAGCAATGACTGATGAGACACTGTGTCCTGGGAGTGCCTTTTCCTCCTGAGTACTGTAGGTCCTGTTTGGCATTTTCTTCCAGAACAGGCCTTATCACACTGTGTATGCCACTACGATTCTTAAATCTCTCAAACCAACCTTTGCTGGCTTTAAATTCACCAATATGAGCACTAGTTCCAGGCATTTTTCCCTGTTCACCTGGGTGTTAGTCGACTGGTGTGGGTTGCATCCTGGGAGACGAGATTAAGGACCCCAATGGAAATAAGTTAGACAGTCTTCGATGACACTGACTTTTTTGGGTTATCCTGGGTGGCAAATCCTCTGGGGTTAATTGTTTCTTGGTATTCTCAATAAGCCACACCAACAACGGTGCTACAGCAGCAGCAGCTGACGGTGGTACAGCAGCAACAAACGATGCTACAGCAGCAGCAGACGATGCTACAGCAGCAGCAGATGGTGGTACAGCAGCAACAGACGATGCTACAGCAGCAGCAGACGATGCTACAGCAGCAGCTGACGGTGGTACAGCAGCAACAGACGATGCTACAGCAGCAGCAGACGATGCTACAGCAGCAGCAGACGGTGGTACAGCAGCAGCAGCAGCAGACGGTGGTACAGCAGCAGCAGCAGCAGACGATGCTACAGCAGCAGCAGACGGTGGTGCAGCAGCAGCAGACGATGCTACAGCAGCAGCAGACGGTGGTACAGCAGCAGCAGCAGCAGACGATGCTACAGCAGCAGCAGACGGTGGTACAGCAGCAGCAGCAGCAGACGATGCTACAGCAGCAGCAGACGATGCTACAGCAGCAGCAGCAGCAGCAGCAGCAGCTGACAGTGCAGCAGCAGCCGACGGTGGTACAGCAGCAGCAGCAGCAGCAGCAGCTGTACCACCAATAGTAGCGATGGTTGATTGGGGTTTATTATACAACCTGGCCAGCTCGGAGACACGCACTCCACTTTCATACTTATCTATGATCTTTTTCTTCATCTCTATAGTAATTCTCACCCTTATTGCTGTAGGGTTGGCACTAGAAGCTTTCTTGGGGCCCATGGTCACTTATTTTCCAGAAAAAATCACCAAAAACACTGTAATAATACGAAATGTTCCGATTGTATGCTTGGATGTTACAGCGGAGGCTGGCTGGTAAACAATGCCACCGGCGGAACATGTGAGGCTGGCTAAGGGCGCACATTGGACGCGTCTCGGACGAAGAGTGGTGAGCGGGTTTTTGGGCGGTATGCGAGGCAAAAGTTTTGCGAAAAAAGCGAGCGGTATGCGGATTGTACGGTATGCAATGCGTACGGTATGCGAGGGTCCACTGTATTATTATAGAATTGATAACCAGTGCAATATTATATTGTCAAACTTGTGCCATTTTAAGAGTCAGCATAATCCCTGGATTTTATAATTACTTATTCTAATCAATTATTATAAACCATTATTTCTGTTTTCTCTTATTTTTCTTTTATAACTACCATTACCTGCAGACTTTTAATTTAACCCTTTCAGGGTCGAGAGGCCCTCTCCTAAACTTGTTCTCAGAGTCGAAAATTTTTCAGAAAAAAAAAATTATTTTTTCTTATGAAAATATAGAGAATCTTTTCCTGATCATAATGACACCAAAAGTATGAAATTTGATGGAAACCTTACAGAATTATGCTCCTGCGAAGTTAGTGGTCTTGAAGACGTTATCGCATTGGCAATTTCGCCCACATTGAGCCCTATTTTCAACAAATTCCAGTGTACTAGTCAACAAAAATCATAACTATTTTGCTAGAACTCCATTTTTTCTATCGAATGAGTACAAGAAACCACCCATTTACCGATTTCAACTATCCAATAAAGTAGTCAGAAATTAGCAATTTTGCCAATTTCACACAAATTTCAAAAGATGCCAATTTTCAAATGGGGTCCAGAATAAACAAGAAAGACATTCCTGGCACTAAAATAACATTCCCTCTGTTCATTAGTCATGTCCCCAGGCCCCTCTTACATTTCTTTTGCTTTCCACTTTGAATTTTTATTCTCACAAAAAATAGAAGATTTACTGTAATGCAGACTACTGCATTAGTGAAGAAATAGTATAAATAATATCAGCGCACTTGTGAATGAATATTAGACTCACCAGTTGACATGTATTGGACGCATGGCATGATTTGTTTACTTTTGAACTTTGGCAAAAATCGAACATTTCTGCTATACTTTGAGCTCAGGAAAACTAGAATACAACCATAAATACCATACAAAAATACAGTGCAAAGTCGCTGTTTTAAACCAAAAACAGGGTAAAAGTTTTTTTTTTCTCATTACGCACTGTGTGCTGCACGATTTTTTTTATACTGTGCACACTGACCACATAGACCCATTCTTTCATATGTAGGCCTACCAGCTTTCTCTCGCTAGATTTAGAGGCACTAGAATTTACACATACAAGTACGTCAATAACCCCGGTGCATAAGCCGTACTAGTACGTCGGAAACCCTGAAAGGGTTAATTATTACTTCCAGTACTAAGCAATTTTATTGTGTTCAGTAAACTTCTATTCCAAATCTACAACTTTTGTCAAACTATAAAATAACAACAGCTCAATATAAAATCATCAAATATGTACCATATTAAAAGTCAACTGTATCCCTGTATTTTTTTAAGAAACTACTTGTAACAATCCATTAGTTAGTAAGATAAATTAGTTTATTATCATAATCATTAAGCTTAACATAATACGTACTTTATTCAAAAGTCTAGTTGTAGTCACTCTCAACCTTATGATTACAAGCATTGATCCTGATATCAACCTTTTATTAACCCTTTGACTGTCCCGGCTGTATATATACGTCTTACGAGGTACCATGTTTGACGTAGTATATATACTCAAATTCTAGTGGCTTCAAATCAAGAAGGAGAAAGCTGGTAGGCCCACATGTGAGAGAATGGGTCTGTGTGGTCAGTGTGCACCATATAAAAAAATCCTGCAGCACGCAGTGCATAACGAGAAAAAAAAAACTCCAACCGTTTTTTTTAATTAAAATGCCGACTTTGTCATCTATTTTCATATACGTACTATTTATGGTTGTATTCTCGTTTTCTTGGTCTCATTTGATAGAATGGAAAACATGTTATAGAAATAGTGGTGATTTTGATTGATTTTACTATAAAAAGAACCTGGAAATGGAGCTCATAGTAGTGGAAATGTTTGATTTTTGCCCATGTTCAAAAGTAAACAAATGATGTCATTGTCCAATAAATGTCCAACTAGCCATTCTAATATGCAGTCATGAATGGGTTGATGTTATTTACACAATTATTACAGTATTGCAGTAGTCTGCATAATAGTAAATCTTCTATTTTTTGTTTGAATAAAAATTCAAAATAGAAAGCAAGAGTAATATCAGAGGGGCCTGGAGACATGACTGATGAACAATGAAAATGTTATTTTAGAGCCAGGAATGTCTGCATTGTTCATTCTAGACCTTATTTTGAAATTGTCATATTTTTTAATTTTCGTGAAATTGGCCAAATTGCAAATTTCTGACCATGTTATTGGGTAGTTGAAATTGGTAAATGGGCAGTTTCTTGTACTCAATCAATAGAAAAAAACGGAGTTCTAAAGAAGTAGCTATGAGTTTGGTCGACTGGAACAATGGAATTAGCCGAAAATAGGGCTCAAAGTGGGCGAAATGGCCGATTTGTAAATATAGCCGAGGTCGCTAACTTCGCGAGAGCATAATTCCTTCAGTTTTCCATCAAAGTTCGTTTTTTTGGTGTCATTACAATCGGAAAAAATTCTCTATCATTTCATAAGAAATTTTTTTTTTTTTTTTTAAATTTTGCGACACCAGGAGACACCTCAGGATTGGGGGTTGCAACAGTCAAGGGGTTAAATGACTTACACGAATCGAACAGCAACTGTAATTATTTTACAGCAGACCAAGCAAAGTCATTACTCAGAGTCAACAATAACATAACTATCTTTAATTGCAATGTCAGATCTTTGAGCAAACATTATGATGACCTCACAGCATTACTCAATTCCCTGCATACGTATGTCAATCATCACACTCACAGAAACCCTGGTAAAGCCTGGTACTACAGATGTCTATGCCATTCCTGGTTACACAGCCATACACAACTGTAGGACAAAACAGCATGGGGGTGGAACAGCTATATACTACTCAGATCAACTTGAATGTATCAATAATTCTTGCACAAGGGATGACCATGGAGAATATATTACAGCTAAATTTAAATCAAGAGACCTAGATAAACCCCTCACAGTGATAAACATCTACAGAGTACAACAAACATTAACCATTGTAGTGAAAAATTAGGAAATATGATAACTGATGCACATATAAACAAAGACCACCTGCTGCTAACAGGAGATTTCAACAAATTTACTACATGACCAGGACCCACAAGTAACCGAATTCACAAACACTATAAGCAACTGTTTGTTGCTACCAACAATTACAAAACCTACAAAAATCTCCGAGACTAGTATCTCCTTATTAGACCACATCTGGACTAACACCATAATCCCTTTAAAATCAGGCATAATCACAGACAACACCACAGACCACTACCCTACCTTTCTCATAACTAACTTAGGTAAACTGCCCCAAGACACTACTAAAGTTACCTTCAGAACACACAACGAGACAGCTGTTAACAACTTTATAACAGCTATGAATAACATCAACTGGCATAATGAGCTTCAAACATATACAGACACGAATGAATGTACAGTGGACCCCCGGTTAACGATTTTAATCCGTGCAAGAGGGCTCATCGTTATGCGAAATAATCGTTATGCGAATGAATTTTCCCCATAAGAAATAATGGAAATAAAATTAATCCGTGCAAGACGCCCAAAAGTATGAAAAAAAATTTTTTTTACCACATGAAATGTTAATTTTAATACACACAAACTGAAAAAGGCATGCACAATTAAATGACACTTACTTTTATTGAAGATCTGGTGATGATTGATGGGATGGGAGGAGGGGAGAGAGTGTGTTAGTGTTTAGAAGGGGAATCCCCTTCCATTAGGACTTGAGGTAGTAAGTCCTTTTCTGGGGTTACTTCCCTTCTTCTTTTAATGCCACTACGGCCAGCTTCAGAGTCACTGGACTTCTTTCGCACAAGATATCTGTCCATAGTGGCCTGTACCTCTCGTTCCTTTATGACTTGCCTAAAGTGTTTCACAACATTGTCAGTGTAATAATCACCAGCACGGCTTGCAATAGCTGTGTGAGGGTGATTTTCATCCATGAAGGTTTGCACTTCAAGCCACTTAGCACAGATTTCCTTTATCTTTGTAGTAGGCAACTTCTTCAATTTCTCTCTCCCCTCCTCTGAACCAGTTTCCTCAGGTCTGGCCTCTTGCTCTTGAAGTTGATCTATCAGCTCATCAGTGGTTAGTTCTTCATTGTCCTCCTCCACCAACTCTTCCACATCCTCCCCACTAACCTCCAACCCCAAGGACTTTCCCAATGCCACAATGGATTCCTCAACTGGCACAGGATTCTCAGGGTTAGCCTCAAACCCTTCAAAATCCCTTTTGTCTACACATTCTGGCCACAGTTTCTTCCAAGCAGAGTTCAAGGTCCTCTTTGTCACTTCCTCCCAAGCCTTACCTATAAGGTTTACACAATTGAGGATATTAAAGTGATCTCTCCAAAACTCTCTTAGAGTCAGTTGAGTTTCTGAGGTCATTACAAAGCACCTTTCAAACAGAGCTTTTGTGTACAGTTTCTTGAAGTTGGAAATAACCTGCTGGTCCATGGGCTGCAGGAGAGGAGTGGTATTAGGAGGCAAAAACTTCACCTTAATGAAGCTCATGTCCCCATAAAGTCGCTCTGCCACGTCTGTAGGATGACCAGGGGCATTGTCTAACACCAGGAGGCACTTAAGTTCTAATTTCTTTTCAGTTAGGTAATTTTTCACATTGGGGGCAAATGCATGGTGTAACCAGTTATAGAAAAATTCCCTAGTGACCCATGCCTTACTGTTTGCCCTCCACAGCACACACAAATTATCCTTGAGGACATTCTTTTGCCTGAACGCTCTGGGAGTTTCAGAGTGATACACTAATAAAGGCTTCACTTTGCAATCACCAGTAGCATTGGCACACATCAACAAAGTAAGCCTGTCTTTCATAGGCTTATGTCCTGGGAGTGCCTTTTCCTCCTGAGTAATGTAGGTCCTGCTTGGCATTTTCTTCCAGAACAGGCCTGTTTCATCACAATTAAACACTTGTTCAGGTTTCAGTCCTTCAGTTTCTATGTACTCCTTGAATTCCTGCACATATTTTTCAGCCGCTTTGTGGTCCGAACTGGCAGCCTCACCATGCGTTATCACACTATGGATGCCACTACGCTTCTTAAATCTCTCAAACCAACCTTTGCTGGCCTTAAATTCACTCACATCATCACTAGTTGCAGGCATTTTTTTAATTAAATCCTCATGCAACTTCCTAGCCTTTTCACATATGATCGCTTGAGAGACGCTATCTCCTGCTATCTGTTTTTCATTTATCCACACCAATAAGAGTCTCTCAACATCTTCCATCAATTGCGATCTTTGTTTCGAAAACACAGTTGAACCTTTGGCAAGAACAGCTTCCTTGATTGTCTTTCTGGTGCCCACAATAGTAGCGATGGTTGATTGGGGTTTCTTGTACAGCTTGACTAGGTCGGCTATACGCACTCCACTTTCATACTTATCAATTATCTCTTTCTTCATCTCTATAGTAATTCTTACCCTTTGAGGTGTAGGGTTGGCACTAGAAGCTTTCTTGGGGCCCATGGTCACTTATTTTCCAGAAACAGCACCGAAAATACTGTAATAATACGAAATATTCCGAGTGTATGCTTGGATGTTACCGCGGAGGCTGGCTGGTAAACAATGGGACGGAGCGGCACATGTGAGGCTGGCTGAGGGCACATTGGACGCGTCTCGGACGAAAATCGGTATGCGGGTTTTTAATCGGTATGCGCGGCAAAAATTTTGCGATAAAAGTAATCGTTATGCGGAAAAATCGCTATGCGATGCCATCGTTATGCGGGGGTCCACTGTATTAATAATTTTCAAAAAAAAAAAAAATCCACTACCTCTATAACAAGCATTGCCCTAAAAAAAACTAAACAGATCACAGCTAAGAGACTGAACAGTCCCTGGCTAACACCCAGCATCTTTAACTCTTTCAGGGTTTCTGACGCACTAGTACGGCTTACGCACCAGGGTTTTTGACGTACTAGTACACCTAAATTCTAGCGCCCTCAAATCTAGTGAGAGAAAGCTGGTAGGCCTACATATGAAACAATGGGTCTATGTTGTCAGTGTGCGCAGTATAAAAAAAATCCTGCAGCACACAGTGCGTAATGAGGAAAAAAACTTCGACAGTGTTTTTGGTTTAAAACAGCGACTTTGCACTGTATTTTCATATGCTATTTATGATGATATTCTAGTTTTCCTGGTCTCATTTTATAGAATGGAAGACACATTACAGAAATTTAGACAATTTTGATTGGTTTTACAATGAAAAGTACCTTGAAATTGAGCTCAAAGTAGCAGAAATGTTCGATTTTTGCCAAATTTCAAAAGTAAACAAATCATGCTATGCGTCCAATACACGTCAACTGGTGAGTCTAATATTCTTTCACAAGTGCGCTGATATTATTTATATCTTTTCTACACTAATGCAGTAGTCTGCATTACAGTAAATCTTCTATTTTTTGTGAAAATAAAAATTCAAAGTGGAAAACAAAAGAATGTAAGAGGGGCATGGGGACGTGACTAATATACAGAGGAAATGTTATTTTAGTGCCAGGAATGTCTTTCTTGTTTATTCTGGACCCTATTTGGAGATTGGCATCTTTTGAAATTTGTGTGAAATTGGCAAAATTGCTAAATTCTGACCACTTTATTGCATAGTTGAAATCGGTAAATGGGTGGTTTCTTGTACTCATTCGATAAAAAAAAATGGAGTTCTAGCGAAACAGTTATGATTTTTGTCGACTAGTACACTGGAATTAGTCGAAAATAGGGCTCAAAGTGGGCAAAAATCGCCGATGCGTAAACATCGTTGAGACCGCTAACTTCGCGAGAGCACAATTCCGTAAGTTTGCCATCAAACTTCATACTTTTGGTGTCATTATGACTGGGGAAAAGATTCTCTATCTTTTCATAAGAAAAAAATAATTTTTTTTTTCCTGAAAAATTTTCAACCCTGAGAACAAGTTTTGGGGAGGGCCTCTCGACCCTGAAAGGGTTAAATCCATTAACGCAAATCACCTATATGAAAAACAGTACAGAATGGGTCAAATAACTAGAGACCATTCTAAACATTACTTGTCAATCCTTACCAGCCTGGTAAGAAGGTCAAAAAAATTGTATTATGAAAACAGATTACATAACATAAAAGGTGATATGAAAAAGACCTGGAAAACCCTATCTGAAATTTTAGGAGCTAAAAGATATCCAAAAACAAAACAACCAAATTAACAAAATCAGACGAACCCCTACTCTCACCAACTGAAACAGCAAACAGACTCAATGTTTTCTTCTCCACCATAGGAAAGAATCTAGCAAGGAAAATCCCAATGTCAAACACCCGTCCATCAGACTACCTCACGGGCACCTACCCGAATACACTATTCCTAGCCCCAACCAACCCAACAAAAGTCTCGTGCATCATCAACACCCTTAAAAACAAGGCAGGAGACATAAATAACTTGCCATCTTTTATGTACAAAAAAGCTTCACAAGTACTGTCACCAAACACTGCAACACTAACAAATCCATCGAATCATTCACCTTCCCAGCAATTCTCAAAATAGTGAGCGTCACCCCAATCCACAAAGGAGGTGATCAAGCGGACTTGAGTATAACTATAAACCAATTTCTAACTTACCTCTGATCTCTAAAATCTTTGAAAAATTAATTCAAAGACAGATCTTTACCTACCTTGCCTCACACAACATACTAAACCCCTGTCAGTTTGGATTCAGGAATAATAAAAGTACAAATGATGCTATTATACACATGCTAGAACTAATATACATTGCTCTTGAGAAGAAAGTAGTCCCGCTGGGAATCTTCACTGATTTACGTAAAGCTTTTGACACTCTCGACCATGATTTGCTGCACATTAAATTAACACACTATGGCATAAGAGGGCACTCCCTCAACTACCTAAAGTCGTACCTTAGTAACAGAAGCCAATACGTGTACACAAATGGAGCAAACTCTTCCACTCAACTAATCACAGTCGGTGTTCCACAATGAAGTGTCCTTGGCACACTCCTGTTTCTCATTTACATCAATAACCTACCAAATAGGTAGTAGGTTGGTAGACAACCACCCAGGGAAGTACTACAGTCCTGCCAGATGACTGCGAAACAGAAACCTGTAACTGTTTTGCATAATGGTAGGATTGCTGGTTTCTTTTTCTGTCTCATAAACACGCTAGATAACAGGGATATCTTGCTACTCCTACTTACACTTTGGTCACACTTCACAGACACGCACATGCATATATATATATACATACATCTAGGTTTTTCTCCTTTTTCTAAATAGCTCTTGTTCTTCTTTATTTCTTCTATTGTCCATGGGGAAGTGGAAAAGAATCTTTCCTCCGTAAGCCATGCGTGTCGTATGAGGCGACTAAAATGCCGGGAGCAATGGGCTAGTAACCCCTTCTCCTGTAGACATTTACTAAAAAAGAGAAGAAGAAAAACTTTATGAAACTGGGATGCTTGAATGTGCGTGGATGTAGTGCGGATGACAAGAAACAGATGATTGCTGATGTTATGAATGAAAAGAAGTTGGATGTCCTGGCCCTAAGCGAAACAAAGCTGAAGGGGGTAGGGGAGTTTCGGTGGGGGGAAATAAATGGGATTAAATCTGGAGTATCTGAGAGAGTTAGAGCAAAGGAAGGGGTAGCAGTAATGTTGAGGGATCAGTTATGGAAGGAGAAAAGAGAATATGAATGTGTAAATTCAAGAATTATGTGGATTAAAGTAAAGGTTGGATGCGAAAAGTGGGTCATAATAAGCGTGTATGCACCTGGAGAAGAGAGGAATGTAGAGGAGAGAGAGAGAGATTTTGGGAGATGTTAAGTGAATGTATAGGAGCCTTTGAACGAAGTGAGAGAGTAATTGTGGTAGGGGATCTGAATGCTAAAGTAGGAGAAACTTTTAGAGAGGGTGTGGTAGGTAAGTTTGGGGTGCCAGGTGTAAATGAAAATGGGAGCCCTTTGATTGAACTTTGTATAGAAAGGGGTTTAGTTATAGGTAATACATATTTTAAGAAAAAGAGGATAAATAAGTATACAAGATATGATGTAGGGCGAAATGACAGTAGTTTGTTGGATTATGTATTGGTAGATAAAAGACTGTTGAGTAAACTTCAGGATGTACATGTTTATAGAGGGGCCACAGATATATCAGATCACTTTCTAGTTGTAGCTACACTGAGAGTAAAAGGTAGATGGGATACAAGGAGAATAGAAGCATCAGGGAAGAGAGAGGTGAAGGTTTATAAACTAAAAGAGGAGGCAGTTAGGGTAAGATATAAACAGCTATTGGAGGATAGATGGGCTAATGAGAGCATAGGCAATGGGATCGAAGAGGAATGGGGTAGGTTTAAAAATGTAGTGTTGGAGTGTGCAGCAGAAGTTTGTGGTTACAGGAAAGTGGGTGCAGGAGGGAAGAGGAGCGATTGGTGGAATGATGATGTAAAGAGAGTAGTAAGGGAGAAAAAGTTAGCATATGAGACGTTTTTACAAAGTAGAAGTGATGCAAGGAGGGAAAAGTATATGGAGAAAAAGAGAGAGGTTAAGAGAGTGGTGAAGCAATGTAAAAAGAGAGCAAATGAGAGAGTGGGTGAGATGTTATCAACAAATTTTGTTGAAAATAAGAAAAAGTTTTGGAGTGAGATTAACAAGTTAAGGAAGCCTAGAGAAATAATGGATTTGTCAGTTAAAAATAGGAGAGGAGAGTTATTAAATGGAGAGTTAGAGGTATTGGGAAGATGGAGGGAATATTTCGAGGAATTGTTAAACGTTGATGAAGATAGGGAAGCTGTGATTTCGTGAATAGGGCAAGGAGGAATAACATCTTGTAGGTGTGAGGAAGAGCCAGTTGTGAGCGTGGGGGAAGTTCGTGGGGCAGTAGGTAAAATGAAAGGGGGTAAGGCAGCCGGGATTGATGGGATAAAGATAGAAATGTTAAAAGCAGGTGGGGATGTAGTTTTGGAGTGGTTGGTGCAATTATTTAATAAATGTATGGAAGAAGGTAAGGTACCTAGGGATTGGCAGAGAGCATGCATAGTTCCTTTGTATAAAGGCAAAGGGGATAAAAGAGAGTGCAAAAATTATAGGGGGATAAGTCTGTTGAGTATACCTGGTAAAGTGTATGGTAGAGTTATAATTGAAAGAATTAAGAGTAAGATGGAGAATAGGATAGCAGATGAACAAGGAGGCTTTAGGAAAGGTAGGGGGTGTGTGGACCAGGTGTTTACAGTGAAACATATAAGTGAACAGTATTTAGATAAGGCTAAAGAGGTCTTTGTGGCATTTATGGATTTGGAAAAGGCGTATGACAGGGTGGATAGGGGGGCAATGTGGCAGATGTTGCAAGTGTATGGTGTAGGAGGTAGGTTACTGAAAGCAGTGAAGAGTTTTTACGAGGATAGTGAGGCTCAAGTTAGAGTATGTAGGAAAGAGGGAAATTTTTTCCCAGTAAAAGTAGGCCTTAGACAAGGATGTGTGATGTCACCGTGGTTGTTTAACCCTTTGAGGGTTTTCGTCGTACTAGTACGTCTTACGCGTAGGGGTTTTTGACGTACTAGTACTCATAAACTCTAGCGGCCTCAAATCTAGTGGGAGAAAGCTGGTAGGCCTTCATATGAAAGAATGGGTCTATGTGGTCAGTGTGCACAGTCTAAAAAAAATCCTGCAGCACACAGTGCATAATGAGAAAAAAAAAACTCTGACCATTTTTTTTTAATAAATCAGCGACTTTGCAGTGTATTTTCGTATGGTATTTATTGTTGTATTCTAGTTTTCTTGGTATCATTTTATAGAATGGAAGACATATTACTGAAATTGAGATGATTTTGACTGGTTTTACAATGAAAGGTGCCTTGAAATTGAGCTCAAAGTAGCAGAAATGTTCGATTTTTACCAAACTTCAAAAGTAAACAAATCGTGCCAAGCGTGCAATACACGTCAACTGGTGAGTCTAATATTCTTTCACAAGTGCACCAATAATATTTATACCATTTTTTACACTAATGCAGTAGTCTGCATAACAGTAAATCTTATATTTTTTGTGAGAATAAAAATTCAAAGTGGAAAGCAAAAGAATATACGAGGGGCCTTGAGACGTGACTAATGACTAGAGGAAATGTCATTTTAGTGCCAGGAATGTCTATTTTGTTTATTCTGGACCCTATTCGGAAATTGGCACCTTTTGAAATTTGTGTGAAATTGGCAAAATTGCTAAATTCTGACCACTGTACTGGATAGTTGAATTTATAAATGGGTGGTTTCTTGCACCCATTCGATAGAAAAAATGGAGTTCTAGCGAAATATTCATGTTTTTTGTCGACTAGTACAGTGAAATTGGCTGAAAATGGGGCTCAAAGTGGGCAAAATCGCCGATGCGTAAACATCGCCGAGACCGCTAACTTTGCGAGAGCATAATTCCGTAAGTTTTCTATCAAATTTCAAACTTTTGGTGTCGTTATGATCGGAAAAAGATTCTCTATCTTTTCATAAGAGAAAATAATTTTTTTTTTTTTTTAAATTTGGCCGACCCTGAGAACGAGTTTCGGAGAGGGCCTGTCGACCCTCAAAGGGTTAATATATTTATAGATGGGGTTGTAAGAGAAGTAAATGCGAGGGTCTTGGCAAGAGGCGTGGAGTTAAAAGATAAAGAATCACACACAAAGTGGGAGTTGTCACAGCTGCTCTTTGCTGATGACACTGTGCTCTTGGGAGATTCTGAAGAGAAGTTGCAGAGATTGGTGGATGAATTTGGTAGGGTATGCAAAAGAAGAAAATTAAAAGTGAATACAGGAAAGAGTAAGGTTATGAGGATAACAAAAAGATTAGGTGATGAAAGATTGGATATCAGATTGGAGGGAGAGAGTATGGAGGGGGTGAATGTATTCAGATATTTGGGAGTGGACGTGTCAGCGGATGGGTCTATGAAAGATGAGGTAAATCATAGAATTGATGAGGGGAAAAGGGTGAGTGGTGCACTTAGGAGTCTGTGGAGACAAAGAACTTTGTCCTTGGAGGCAAAGAGGGGAATGTATGAGAGTATAGTTTTACCAACGCTCTTATATGGGTGTGAAGCATGGGTGATGAATGTTGCAGCGACGAGAAGGCTGGAGGCAGTGGAGATGTCATGTCTGAGGGCAATGTGTGGTGTGAATATAATGCAGAGAATTCGTAGTTTGGAAGTTAGGAGGAGGTGCGGGAGTACCAAAACTGTTGTCCAGAGGGCTGAGGAAGGGTTGTTGAGGTGGTTCGGACATGTAGAGAGAATGGAGCAAGACAGAATGACTTCAAGAGTGTATCAGTCTGTAGTGGAAGGAAGGCGGGGTAGGGGTCAGCCTAGGAAAGGTTGGAGGGAGGGGGTAAAGGAGGTTTTGTGTGCGAGGGGCTTGGACTTCCAGCAGGCATGCATGAGCGTGTTTGATAGGAGTGAATGGAGACAAATGGTTTTTAATACTTGACGTGCTGTTGGAGTGTGAGCAAAGTAACATTTATGAAGGGGTTCAGGGAAACCGGCAGGCCGGACTTGAGTCCTGGAGATAGGAAGTACAGTGCCTGCACTCTGAAGGAGGGGTGTTAATGTTGCAGTTTAAAAACTGTAGTGTAATGCACCCTTCTGGCAAGACAGTGATGGAGTGAATGATGGTGAAAGTTTTTCTTTTTCGGGCCACCCTGCCTTGGTGGGAATCGGCCAGTGTGATGATAAAAAAAAAAAAAAAAAACTACCAAATGCATCACAACTACTCAAACCCATATTATTTGCAGATGACACTACATACGTCTTGTCTCAACCAAAAACTCAGTCATACTGGCCAACACTGTTAATGCCGAATTGCAGAAAATATCTACCTGGATGTTGACTAATAAGCTTACCCTCAATACTGACAAAACCTATTTCATTCAGTTTGGAAACAGAGCTGCAAATATTCCACTTAAAATAATGCTTAATGGATTACCCATCACAAGACTCACAGAGGGAAAATTCCTAAGAATCCACCTTGACAGAAGCCTCAAACTCCAGACACATACACAACAAATTTCCAAGAAAATCTCTAAGACAATAGGCATACTATCAAAGATACAGTACAGTGGACCCCCGGTTAACGATATTTTTTCATTCCAGAAGTATGTTCAGGTGCCAGTACTGACCGAATTTGTGCCCATAAGGAATATTGTTAAGTAGATTAGTCCATTTCAGACCCCCAAACATACACGTACAAACGCACTTACATAAATACACTTACATACTTGGTCGCATTGGGAGGTGATCGTCAAGCGGGTGTCCACTGTACTATGTTCTGCAATCAGCTCTCCTTGCACTGTATCCTTCACTCATCTACCCTTATCTCACACATGGGATTTGTGCATGGGGATCAACAACATTAAATCACCTAAGGCCACTAATAACCCAGCAAAAGGCTGCAGTCAGAATGATGATAAATTCCCACTCCTGACAGCATACTCCACCAATATTCAAAAGTCTAAAACTGCTCACCGTAAATAACATCCCTACTTATTCATGTGCCTACTACATACATAGAACACTACATTCAAACATAAACCCTCCACTCAAACTTCTCCTCACTAGCCTTAACAGGTCACACGACCATAACACAAGACACAGATCTCTCGCTGATGTACCTCGTGTCCATATCACACTGTGTAAAAACTCTATGCACATAAAGGGCCCCCAAAATTTGAAATTCATTAACAGTAAATACTAAAGTAACCCAGTCTGAACATCAATTTAAGACTCCTCAAAAACCACTTACTCACCCTAAACTAAATACTCAATATTTAACTGTACCAAAAAATCTCCCAATTACCTAAATCTTAAAACTTCAAAATGGGATGCCCGAAGTTCGTACATTGATTAAAACTACATTGTAGTATAAATTCCTACCCAAAACATTACTTACACCCAATTTAGCATTCTCATACTGTAAACTACTTTCAACAACTCACAATGTTCTATTCCCATAATATAATTTCAATATTTACTATTGAAACTATTGTAATTTGAGTAAAATTACTGCGTACTATAAATAAACAAGATGTACAACTTAAACAATGTTCAATTTCATTAGTATTAAGTAGTCTGTAAGCCATTAACCCCTTGACTGTCACAACCCACAATCCTGAGGTGTCTCCTGGTGTCAAAAAAAAAAAAAAATTGTGAAATGATAGAGAATCTTTTCCCGATTGTAAAGACACCCAAAAAACGAAATTTGATGGAAAACTGACGGAATTACGCTCTCGCGAAGTTAGCGACCTCGGCTATATTTACAAATCGGCTATTTCGCCCACTTTGAGCCCTATTTTTGGCTAATTCCATTGTTCTAGTCGGCCAAACTCATCGCTATTTCTTTAGAACTCCATTTTTTCTATCGATTGAGTACAAGAAACTGCCCATTTACCAATTTCAACTACCCAATAACGTGGTCAGAAATTTGCAATTTGACCAATTTCACGAAAATTAAAAAATAGGACAATTTCAAAATAAGGTCCAGAATGAACAATGCAGACATTCCTGGCTCTAAAATACCATTTTCTTTGTTCATCAGTCATGTCTCCAGGCCCCTCTGATATTACTCTTGCTTTCTATTTTGAATTTTTATTCAAACAAAAAATAGAAGATTTACTATGTATTATGCAGACTACTGCAATACTGTAATAATAGTGTAAATAACATCAACCCATTCATGACTGCATATTAGAAAGGCTAGTTGGACATTTATTGAACAATGACTACCTCACTGGCAACTACCCGAACACACTGTTCCTAGCTCCGACTAACCCATACGAAGTCTCCCTTATTATCAACGCACTGAAAAACAAGGCAGGAGATTTAAATACCTTACCACCCTTTATATACAAAAAAGCATCACAAGTACTATCACCAATCATTGCAACACTCTTTAACAAATCCATTGAATCCTCCACCTTCCCTACAGTACTCAAAATAGCAAGGGTCACCCCGATCCATAAAGGAGGAGACCAAACAGAGTTGAATAACTATAGGCCAATATCCAATTTACACCCTCTCTCAAAAATCTTCGAAAAATTAATTCATAAATGAATCTACTCCTACCTCATCTCCCAAAACATTCTCAACCCCTGCCAATTTGGATTCAGGCCTAACAAAAATACTAATGATGCTATTATACACATGCTAGAACATATATACACTGCAATAGAGAAAAAAGAAGTCCCACTGGGGATCTTCATTGACTTACATAAAGCTTTTGATACAGTTGACCATGACTTGCTCCACGTAAAATTGTCACACTATGGTATCAGAGGGCACTCCCTCAACTACCTCAAGTCTTACCTCAGCAACAGAAGCCAATATGTGTACGCAAATGGGGCAAGCTCTTCCGCACAACCAATTACAGTTGGTGTCCCACAGGGAAGTGTCCTTGGCCCTCTTCTCTTTCTCCTATACATAAATGACCTACCAAATGCTTTGCAATTACTCAAACCCACACTTTTTGCAGATGACACTACATACGTCTTCTCTCACCCGAGCCCAGTCACGCTAGCCAATACTGTAAACACCGAATTACAGAAAATATCTACCTGGATGAGGACTAACAAACTTACACTAAACATTGACAAAACCTACTTCATTCAGTTTGGTAACAGAGCTACAGATGTACCTCTTAACATAACAATAAACGGATCACCTATCACAAAGCTAACAGAGGGAAAATTCCTAGGAATCCACCTCGATAATAGACTCAAATTTCATACACATATACAACAAATTTCTAAGAAAATCTCCAAGACTGTAGGCATACTATCGAAGATACGGTACTATGTTCCACAGTCAGCCCTCCTGGCCCTTTATCATTTTCTTATTTACACCTATCTCACCTATGGAATTTGTGCATGGGGCTCAACAACAAGTAACCATCTCAGACCACTAATTACCCAACAAAAGGCTGCAGTTAGAATGATAACAAATTCTCACTACAGGCAACACACTCCACCAATATTCAAAACACTCAACCTACTCACCATACAGAACATCCATACTTATTATTGCACCTATTACATACATAGAACACTTAACTCTGATATTAACCCTCCCCTCAAACTACCTGTTTATAAATTCAAGTCTCTTCTCAAAGATCACTTACTCACTCAAAACCAAATAAATACTGAATAACTGAACCTTATAAATTGTATATCCTATATGTTACTCACAATTATATCACACAAATGTTAAACCTAGGACCCAATCTAACTTTATTATTTTTTTAAATACACTACCTAACAGAATACTCCATTCGACTGAATGTACAGCAATGCAAGCAACCATATGTCCTGTCTTTGTAATACTCATTTGTGCTTTATAGTTATCTGTTTACAATAATGTTTTATCACTGATTTCATCATTGCTTAGTTAATCTTAAGTTAATTTTAAGCCAGCCCGTAATGCTATGCATATAAGTGGCTTTGGCATGCTGCTCTTACCTGCTCTTTTGGACATGAGCAAAAATCAAACATTTCCCCTACTTTGAGCTCCATTTCCAGGTTCTTTTTATAGTAAAATCAATCAAAATCACCTCTATGTCTATAATATGTTTTCCATTCTATCAAATGAGACCAAGAAAACGAGAATACAACCATAAATAGTATATGAAAATAGATCACAAAGTCGGCATTTTAATTAAAAAAACGGTCGGAGTTTTTTTTCCTCATTATGCACTGCGTGCTCCAGAATTTTTTTTATATGGTGCACACTGACCACACAGACCCATTCTCTCACATGTGGGCCTACCAGCTTTCTCCTTCTTGATTTGAAGCCACTAGAATTTATGAGTACAGTGGACCCCCGCATAACGATTACCTCCGAATGCGACCAATTATGTAAGTGTATTTATGTAAGTGCGTTTGTACGTGTATGTTTGGGGGTCTGAAATGGACTAATCTACTTCACAATATTCCTTATGGGAATAAATTCGGTCAGTACTGGCACGTGAACATACTTATAGAGTGAAAAAATATCGTTAACCGGGGGTCCACTGTATATATACATCAAACACGGTACCTCGTAAGACGTATATATACGGCCGCGACAGTCAAAGGGTTAAATTAAGTCTGCCCATAATTCCTAAGCATGATAGTGGCTCTCTTTGCACTGCAACTCGTTTTTGTAATTTCATAATCTCATTGTAATCTTGCAAGGAAATAAAAATCGATTGATTGAGTCTGCATTGACGATTTACCAGGCTGTGTATGGTTCATATTTATTTCCATTTAATGACTTTCTATTCCAGTGGCTTCCATCACTACCTATCTACAAAAAAGTCATTGAAAGAGCCCATTTGCATGTCTTTATTATATACTTGGACTTCTAAAAAGATCCTTCGTTGTTTATCACCCATTTGCTCCCTTTTCACCTAAATTTACCAAAATTTTAATTAAATTATTCCCAGATACCCTGAGGTGCTTCTGAGAGTAAATGGTGCCATTCCCTTCTGTACTTGAAAGTACAGCGTGTCATGCCTAAGTAGGACCTTTTCTTAAGTCAAGTGACAAAGTAAATGAAATGAACATTCCATCACACTAGTTGCTGCTTTGGGGTGCAAAATGACAATTTATGTTTGGTTCCTCTTCTTTGAGGTTGTAATCATCCATTTTACGTGATGTCTTGGATTAGATTTTCATTTTTCATAATGACCACATCTAGCATACTATATTATAAAAATGAGGTAAAAAAAAATCCCCAGAAAAACAGATCCCAGAAAAATATAAGCATTGGAAGCAGAATTTTCTAAACATCCAAGCCAGTTCTCTACAGTTACATCTGCTCAACGAATTCAACTGTTATTGAAGTTTGTATATGAGGATAATTACAAGGTGTTTATCATCTGTTTTGATTACTAAAGCTTCTACAATATTATTTAATAACTTCAAAAGTCATAAGAGGCGACTAAAATGCCGGGAGCAAGGGGCTAGTAACCCCTTCTCCTGTATATATTACTAAATTTAAAAGTAGAAACTTTTGTTTTCCCTTTTGGGCCACCCCACCTCAGTGGGATACGGCTGGTACATTGAAAGAAAGAAGAACTTCAAAAGTTGTGTACAACAAAGTGACTCGTATGCAGATCTTCTACTCCCTGTGAGTCGTGTACTTTATCGTATCTATACATATTTTAATTTATCTAAATTCCACTGTCAACAAAATTTTGTGTGTTCCTGTAAATTCTCTAACACGATATTTATTTATGTAAGGCAGCCATTTATGAAAGAAACTGAGAACAACTAGAGCTAAGTATTTTGTAAATGCTACTATCCAGTTCACATTATAACTTTTAGCAGATGAGTGCACATAGTCTGCATGACGAAAACTGACAGTAAACTTTCTGATACGTCGGCATCCAAACTATACGACATGTATGTAAGACCATACACATCAGCTTCCAAACAGAATATGACAACAGTTTTCATATATGGTTTAAGTTTCCACATTAAAACATTTACCAGTAAGGTTAAAGAAATCACCAGTAACACACTGTTGAGTTTCTCACCTTTCCATTCTCATACCACAAAAGAGCATGGTTCCTGGAGAGCACTTTACAGTCAAAGATGGCATTGCTGGTTGCTGGTCTGGCCCGAGCCACAGATCGTCCAATTTTCACTGACTGGTCGAGGACCAACGTTCTCTCCTGAGGACAAAACAGTAAGACATTTAGCCTACAGTTCTCATTTTATACAAATATGAAAAAAACTGTATTGATACTGTAATATATTTATTTATTTATTTATTTATTTAAAAATTTGAGCACACATACAGAGGTACAAAAAATACAGATAAGAGCAGCATGCCAAAGCCACTTATACTATGCATAGCATTACGGGCTGGCTTAAAATTAACTTAAGATGAACTAAGCAATGATGACATCAGTGATAAAACTTTAATGTAAACAGATTACTATAAAGCACAAGTGAGTATTACAAAGACAGGTCATATGGTTGTATGCATTGTTGTACATTCAGTAGAATGGAGTATTCTGTTAAGAAAAAATAATAAAGTTAGATTGGGTTTTAGGTTTAACATTTATGTGATATAATTGTGAGAAACATTTAAGATATACAATTTATAAGGTTCAGTTATTCAGTATTTATTTGGTTTTGGGTGAGTAAGTGATCTTTGAGAAGAGACTTGAATTTATAAACAGGTAGTGTTTCTTTTATATTTACAGGTAATGAGTTCCAGATTTTAGGGCCTTTTATGTGCATTGAGTTTTTGCATAGTGTGAGATGGACACGAGGAACATCAAAGAGTGATCTGTGCCTTGTGTTATGGTCATGTGTTCTGTTGAGGTTGGCAAGGAGATGTTTGAGGGGAGGGTTAATATCAGAGTTAAGTGTTCTATGTATGTAATAGGTGCAGTAATAAGTATGAATGTTTTGTATGGTGAGTAGGTTTAGTGTATTGAATATTGGTGGAGTGTGCTGCCTATAGTGAGAATTTGTTATCATTCTAACTGCAGCCTTTTGTTGGGTAATTAGTGGTCTGAGATGGTTACTTGTTGTTGAGCCCCATGCACAAATTCCATAGGTGAGATAGGGGTAAATAAGAGAGTGATATAGGGCCAGGAGGGCTGACTGTGGAGCATAGTACCGTATCTTCGATAGTATACCTACAGTCTTGGAAATTTTCTTAGAAATTTGTTGTATATGTGTATGAAATTTGAGTCTATTATCAAGGTGGATTCCTAAGAATTTTCCCTCTGTTAGCTTTGTGATAGGTGATCCGTTTATCATTATGTTAAGAGGGACATCTGTAGCTCTGTTACCAAACTGAATGAAGTAGGTTTTGTCAATGTTTAGTGTAAGTTTGTTAGTCCTCATCCAGGTAGATATTTTCTGTAATTCGGTATTTACAGTATTGGCTAGCGTGACTGGGCTCGGGTGGGAGAAGACGTATGTAGTGTCATCTGCAAATAGTGTGGGTTTGAGTAATTGCGAAGCATTTGGTAGGTCATTTATGTATAGGAGAAAGAGAAGAGGGCCAAGGACACTTCCCTGTGGGACACCAACTGTAATTGGTTGTGCAGAAGAGTTTGCCCCATTTGCATACACATATTGGCTTCTGTTGCTGAGGTATGACTTGAGGTAGTTGAGGGAGTGCCCTCTTATACCATAGTGTGACAATTTTACGTGGAGCAAGTCATGGTTAACTGTATCAAAAGCTTTACGTAAGTCAATGAAGATCCCCAGTGGGACTTCTTTTTTCTCTATTGCAGTGTATATATGTTCTAGCATGTGTATAATAGCATCATTAGTATTTTTATTTGGCCTGAATCCAAATTGGCAGGGGTTGAGTATGTTCTGGGAGATAAGGTAGGAGTAGATTCGTTTATGAATTAATTTTTCGAAGATTTTTGAGAGAGGGTGTAAGTTGGATATTGGCCTATAGTTATTCAACTCTGTTTGGTCTCCTCCTTTGTGGATCGGGGTGACCCTTGCTATTTTGAGTACTGTAGGGAAGGTGGAGGATTCAATGGATTTGTTAAAGAGTGTTGCAATGATTGGTGATAGCACTTGTGACACTTTTTTGTATATAAAGGGTGGTAAGGTATTTAAATCTCCTGCCTTGTTTTTTAGCGTGTTGATAATAAGGGAGACTTCGTATGGGTTAGTCGGAGCTAGGAACAGTGTGTTCGGGTAGTTGCCAGTGAGGTAGTCATTTGGTGGGGTATCTGAGCTTGGGATTTTATTGGCAAGGTTTTGTCCTATAGTGGAGAAGAAGTCATTGAGTCTGTTTGCTGTTTCTGTTGGTGGGAGTTGGGGTTCATCTGATTTTGCTAATTTTATTTCGCTATTTCGTGATATCTTTTTTGTTCCTAGAATTTCTGATAGGGTTTTCCAGGTCTTTTTTATATCACCTCGTAAGTTGGATAATCTGTTCTCATAATACAATTTTTTTGCCCTTCTTATCAGGCTGGTTAGGATTGACGAGTAACGTTTTGTTTGGTCTCTGGTTATGTGACCCATTCTGTACTGTTTTTCATATTGGTGTTTTGTATTTATGGATTTGAGAATGCTGGGTGTTAACCAGGGACTGTTCAGTCTCTTAGCTGTCATCTGTTTAGTTTTTTTAGGGCAGTGCTTGTTATAGAGGTATTGGGTCTTTTTTAGAAAATTATTAATACATTCGTCAATATCTGTATAGATTTCTAGCTCAGTGTGCCAGTCAATGTTTGCTACTGCTGTTGTGAAGTTATTAATGGCTGCCTCATTGTGAAGTCTGAAGGTGACTTTAGTAGTGTCTTGGGGTAATTTACCAAGAGTTGTTATGAGAAAAGTAGGGTAGTGGTCTGTGGTATTATCTGTAATTATGCCTGATTTTAAAGGGGATATGGTGTTGGTCCAGATGTGGTCAAGTAGGGAAACACTAGTCTCTGTAACTCTTGTAGGTTTTGTTACTGTTGGTAGCAACATACAGTTACTCATTGTGTTTGTGAATTCAGTAACGTGTGGGTCCTGGTCTTGCAGGAGATTTATATTGAAGTCACCTGAGAGTAGTAAGTGATCTTTGTTCATGCGTGCATCAGTTATCATACTTCCTAGGTTTTGACTAAATTGGCTAATGTTTGACTGTGGAACTCTGTAAATGTTTATCAATGTGAGAGGTTTTTGTAGGTATTTGGATTTGAATTTGGCTATTATATATTCCCCATGTTCATCCCTTGTGCAAGTATTAGTGATACATTTTAGTTGGTCTGAGTAGTATATGGCTGTGCCACCCCCTTGTTGGTCTGGCCTACAGTTGTGTATGGCTGTGTAACCAGGAATGGCATAGACATCTGTACTATCAGGCTTTAGCCAGGTTTCAGTTAGTGTAATGATGGACATATTGGCATGTAAGGAATTTAGTAATGCTATGAGGTCATCGTAATGCTTGCTTAAAGATCTGATATTGTAGTTAAAGATAGTTATGTTGTTGTTGGCACTGAGAAGTGCCTTTGATTGTTCTGCAGTGTAGTAATTACAGTAACTGTTTGATTCATTTAAGTCATTAAATAAGAGGTTGGTATCAGGATCAATGATTGTAATCATAATAGGGAAACATGACTGTGTAACTGACTTCCGATAAAAGAGAAGTAAACAAACATAGAATCACCTAGAATACTTCACCCAAAGTAACTGAGGCAGTAAGAAAATACAGTACAGTGGAACCTCAAAAATTGAATGTATCACATATCGAACGTTTCAAAAATAAGACCATTTTTTCGGACAAACTGTGTCCCTATTATCGAACGCGCCCCTATTTTCGGACCTCCGGGTACGGACCTGTCCACTGGCCCGCTCTGTCCGCGTCCATGCAGGCGCCGTGAGCAGTCTAGCTTTCTTTATGCTTGAGTGAACACTAACCTGCGATCTCATTCACACATTTTACGATTATTTAATTGTGTTTAGTGCTTGTGGGGCTGTGAAATAAGCTGCCATGGGCTCAAAGAAACTTGCTAGCGGTACCCCTGTGGTAAAAAAAGTGAGAAACACCATAGATGTGAAGAAGGAAATAATACAGAAGTATGAGATTGGAGTGAGACTTGTTGAGCTTGCCAGGATGTACAGAGGACTGTGGACAGTTATTTTGTGAGACAGAAACAGACGACTGTGGATAGTTATTTTGTGAGACTGGGGTCCAATGACTCTCAAGCTGGTCCTAGTGACATTAAAATATAGAGAAGGGAAGCAACCCCAGAGAGGGCTTTGATACCAGAAGTCCTCATGGAGGGGGATTCTCCTTCCAAACAATAACCCCAACTCCCTCTCTCCTCCTCCCTATCTTCCAGATGCCATCACCAATCTTCAATAAAGGTAAGTAAAAATGTTATTTTATATTACTATACATAATTAAAGACTATAGCATTTGTTGTATGTAAAACTGTAATTAATCTCTATAAAATGTATTTTTTTGTAAATATTTTTGGGTTTCTGGAACAGATTAATTGTATTTCCATTATTTCTGATGGGAAATATTGCTTCGAATTTCAGACTTTTCGAATTTAGAACTAGTTTCTGGAACGGATTAAGTTCGAAATTTGAGGTTCCACTGTACTAGATATCATTTTTATTTTAAACAAGTAAGAGAGTTTAATAGACTAAACCCCTTGCTTCCTGGGCAACTGTTGAGTAGCAAGTATAAAGGCTATGATTAGAGAAGGTATGTAAAGTAAAAGGACACAAGTGCAACTAATGTGACATTTTATTGCGGCAACGTTTCCCTCTCCAGGAGCTTTGTCAAGCCGTTGACAAAGCTCCTGGAGAGCGAAACATTGCCACAACAAAACGTCACATTAGTTGCACTTGTGTCCTTTTACTTTACATATTGTCGGTAATTCTACCAAAATATATAGAGAAAGTATAGAGAAATTCATTAATGCTATCATCAATTAACCCAAGAGCAGTGCCAGAATTTCTATACTGGGGCTTAGGGGTGGCTATCTAGTTGGAAAGGGGAGGGGGTATGCTAGACTTGTTTTGAAGCAGCTTTACACAAATAGCCCACACACAGGAGAGAGAAGTTTATGACAACATTTCGGTCTGACTTGGACCATTTACAAATCATACTAACACACGAAGGTAAGGGAACTAGGATATATAGAAGAGGCGGATAGTAATGGGGCAGAGAGGATGGAAGTGGAGAAGCAGCTTTATTACTTTTTTTATTTGGGGGCTGGGGGGGGGTGCTGAAACCTCTTCAAGCCCCATCTTGGCACTACCCCTCAACACACCCTCATACCAATCCTCACCACAAATACAAAATCCATTATTAATTAGTAGTAGATTGGTAGAGAGCAATCATCCAGGGAGGTATCACTGTCTTCTAAAATAATCATGAAACAGAAGCATTTTTTTTTTCATTTTCATATGTCTGCTGATATTTTCTTTCTGATATACCTTTACCTTTGATACAGCTTTAATGAGTTCTGAGAGTTCTTCTACTACCAGAGCCCGGCCTTGAACCAGGCTCGTCTGGTGCTTGTCTGGTCAACCAGGATGTTGCTACTGGTGGCCCTACATATTCATCACACCCTTGTTAATAAGAACATAAGAAAGAAGGAACACTGCAACAGGCCTACTGACCCATGAGGAGCAGGTCCATGTCCCCCCCCCCCCGGATTAGACCAATGACCCACCCCCCGGATTATCCCAATGACCCACCCAGTCTGGTCATCTCCACTCAAGGATGGAGCACTGTACCAGACCCAGCAGCACAAACTAGTCAGGTCCAACTCACACCCACCCACACCCACTCATGTATTTATCTAACCTATTTTTAAAACTACACAACATTTTAGCCTCAATAACTGTACTCGGGAGCTTGTTCCACTCATCCACAACTCTATTACCAAACCAGTACTTTCCTATATCCTTCCTGAATCTGAATTTTTCCAACTTGAAACCATTGCTGCGAGTCCTGTCTTGGCTGGAAATTTTCAGCACACTATTTACATCCCCTTTATTTATTCCTGTTTTCTATTTATACACCTCGATCACATCCCCCCTAATTCTATGCCTTTCGAGAAAGTGCAGATTCAGGGCCTTCAGTCTATTCTCATAGGGAAGATTTCTGATACATGGGATCATCTTTGTCATCCTCCTTTGTACGTTTTCCAGAGCATTTATATCCATTCTTTAATATGGTGACCAGAACTGAGCAGCATAGTCTAAATGAGGCCTAACCAAGGATATATAGAGTTGAAGAACAACCTGAGGACTTCTATTATTTATACTTCTAGATATGAAGCCAAGAATTCTGTTAGCTTTATTGTGAACACTAATGCACTGTTGTCTAGGTTTTAGGTTACTGCTAACCAGAACTCCTAAATCCTTTTCGCAATTGGTAGTATTAAGATCTACATTATTTAGTTTATATGTGGTATGGTTATTTAACTGTCCAACATTTAGAACTTTGCATTTGTCAATATTAAACTGCATCTGCCACTTCTCCGACCATTGCATCAGTCTATTCAAATCATCCTGAAGTGCTCTAATGTCCTCATTAGAATGAATTGGACGGCCTACTTTGGTGTCATCAGCAAATTTGCTTATGTCGCTATTTATTCCCTCATCTATGTCGTTTATGTAAATTGTGAACAACAACGGGCCCAACACTGACCCCTGAGGAGCACCGCTTGTGACGTGCCCCCATTCTGATTTCTCCCCATTTATGCAAACTCTCTGCTGTCTATTTGTCAGCCATGCCTCTACCCAGGAAAAAATTTCTCCTCCTATTCCGTGTGCCCTAAGTTTCCTCAATAGTCTCTGGTGTGGAACTCTATCGAAAGCCTTACTGAAGTCCATATACACAATATCATATTCATTACCATGATCTACCTCCTCAAACACCTTAGTGAAAAAAGTTAGTAAATTCCTAAGACAGGAACGCCCCTTTGTAAAACCGTGTTGAGAATCATTAATCAATCTGTACCTGTCAAGATGGCTACGAATTGCTTCGGCAATTATTGATTCCATAAATTTTCCCACTATGGAGGTAAGGCTTATTGGTCTATAGTTCGAAGCCAAGGACCTGTCACCTGCCTTGTAAGTAAGTATCACATTTGCCATTTTCCACTTATCAGGCACTATGCCAGTTTGTAGTGATATGTTAAAAAGATTAGCCAAAGGTATGCTAAGTTCCTCTTTACATTCCTTTAACACCCTTGCAAACAGTTCATCAGGACCTGGGGATTTGTTAGGTTTTAGTTTCTCTATTTGTCTGAGGACCATGTCACTAGTTACCGCAATCGTACATAGTTTATTATCATCCTGTTCTGCGTAATCTATTATTTCAGGAATATCGCTAGTATTTTCATGGGTGAAAACTGAGAGGAAGTAGGTATTTAGAATTTCACACATATCCTTATCACTGTCAGAACCTGGTGGAAATGCTTGAAGACTTCTACGCTTGTCCCAGTAGTTTTTCGGATATCTGCTGGTAAGATATTGAATTGTCTGGGGCCACGGACACTGATATGCATTCTTTTATCGTGCTCATGGCATCCCTGCTTTTCACTATGTTTATTTTGCCCTTCCTCCTATCTCTCGCACTCATGAAAATGCAAGATGACATGTAAATCTTATAAAACTTCTACTCACATTCAGTATACCCCTACCTTTACTTTCCAATGTGACTCTTAAAATTTCTCAATCCTATAATTTTTCCTTTTCAACCTAGAAAGCCAGGTGTGAGATTGGGAAGTGAGGGAGATGAAGCCCAGAACCATTAACAGGTAATCACCACTACCTTCATTAGTAAATTAACCACAGTATCAGTACAGTACTTACATCGTTAACAAATTTCACCATCACGTACACCAACACTACCACCATAACAAATATCACTAACAAACCACTACCTACCATTACTAACACTGACTTGAAGGCTATTCTGAGGTTCACCACATCCGTGGTCTGGTCTCAAAACAGGCCTGATCAACCAGGCTGTTGGTGCTGTTACATTATTTGTTAGGTAGTTGTGAGGATTTTCCCAGGGTCTTAAATTAGGCCTCCTAGGTTAGAGAGGAAATATTACAGGATTAAAAACTATCAAGAAGTACACATTAAATCAAAGATGTATGTATACAAAATATTAATAGAAGTTCCTACATGTTAATGAGACAGTCAGCCAGGAAAGACAAGTGATAAAGTAACGAGAGTGAATTATATTTCAAGGTGAAGACTGAAGTATCTCAATACTAACCCTTGTTCTCAAGAATGCAGAAAACTGCAGCAGGTCAACTGCCCCAAGCTAGGAAAGAGACAGCAATTAAGAAGAAATCCAAAAAGACTGAGAAGGCAAAGACAATGCTGAACATAGGTCAACAAGGAGAGGCAGCAAAGAGAAAGGCCAGTTTTCCCATGGTATTGGAGACTACAAGAGCAGCAGGAAATAGAGTAGACACTGGAAACATCAGTGGCAGGAGAGTTATGACCAAGATTACTGGGAAGGATATTAGTTTGACTAAAAGCAAGTTTAATATTCAGAGGACAGAGGATGATGTTAAGATTTTGAAGACTGAAAATGAGGGGAGGGCAAAGAATGATTTTTCAGCAAGTTTCAGATAAATGATATATTTTTTTAGTATAAGAGTAGGCAGAGTTTATGAAATCAGGAGGGCAGCCAAGGCAAGAGCAGCAGCTGTGAAGAGTGGAGATTTCAGAGTTGATAAACTGAGGGTTACAGATGGAGCAAGAGAGCACACTTTTCTTGACAGAAAGAGCAAGTTCAGAAAAGTAGTGAATGTAAATCCTCTGTGCTTAGGATTGTGGCAAATAGAAAAAAAGAAAAGCCTTTCACAGAGTAGTGGACATGAACTTCAAGGAAAGGAAGCAGAGTTAGACTCCTGCTCAGTTTTGAACTTGATAGGAGTAAAAATGTAAAGGCATCAAACCCAAGAGAAAAAAAAAATATTATCTACATAGTGAAGCCAGAGAGGGGGCAAGCTTCAATAGAAGGGATCAGCACAGGACAGGGCGTCTCATCTCTCGCCTGGACCCATCCTGGATAGATCTGTCATTTCAGCAGAGCCTTCAACATAGGAGGGATGTGGGTGGCCTTACTGTTATGTACAAGGCCAATATTGTCAAAATACCACACTTGGATCCACTTCGAGGACAGCGTGAAACAAGCTTTTATGCCACAAGACGGGCAGAAAGCAGCAACTTCACTCTGGCTGTACCCTTCTCCAGAACATCACTCCATCTGAGATCATACATACCCAGGATGACTCGAGTATGGAACACATTCGTACAGCATAATGATGTCAACGAGATAACGTCAGTTGATCAAATGAAAATGCTGGCCCACAGATGGCTCCAACTTCATCCTGTTCCCTACTTGTATGTCTCATAACAAAAATGCTTTCAAATGAGCTGATGTAGGTAACAGCTCTTAGCTTGCCAATAAAGTTAGGAATCCTTAACCTGTAAATAGCTGTCAATAAAGCTAGGGATCCTTAACCTTGTCAAACCCTGTGTAAAAAAAAAAAAAAAAAAAAAAAAAAAAAAAAAAAAAAAAAAAAAAAGGGGATGGAGGATAATACCAGAGATTTGAGAATAAGATCAACTTGCCTTTACTTCTCTTAGAGCCATAAGCATTAGAGTAACCCTGTTTGAAGAACTTCACCAGTTACACTAAATATTAAATAAAAACACATCAAATCTCCAGCAGCAAACAAGTTAACCGTACACCTGGCACAACTGCCACATTGACATGATGATACAGGTAGAGCCAAGGGAGAAAACTCATCCACAACTGGGTGCAGAGTAGAGGAATGAAGCCAAAAGAAATGTCCACGAGAAACATGTTAAGTTTAGCCAATTAAATGAAGCAACGAAAGGCTTTCAAGTGAACATAGCGTGGAAGGCCTCAAATACCCTCCGCTGCCACTCACTCTGATACAGCTACACCATCATCTTTTATTATCTTGTTATTTTATCAATTAACTTTTATCTATTTTGAAGTTTCCATTCATACCATATATCAAGTCTCTGACATGTCCCTATTTTGTATTATATATTTTATATTTTCCGTGAATTATATTTTAAGTATAATTTAAGTTTTACCTGAAATGCTATACGTACATACATCCTATGGGCTTCAGATTACTGTATGTTTTATATATACAATAAGTTTGAAGTAAATATTTTATATGTTTGTATGAGTGTGACCCATCTAGTTTAATGGAATATGACAGGAAAGCACAATTAGTTTTTGTTTCCAATATGTACCCATCATAGAGAATATGAGGTAGAACAATGCTGATGTATCCCTCCACACCCCACCCACACACACACCACCCTCTCCCCTCAATCATTCAAGTAGTATTTCTCCCCAATGAGCCCTCTGCCTACCAAATTTCTCCACGAAGACTCGTTCCCCATTAAATCTCGTAGTAAAAAAAGACAAACAAAATACCTAGTAAACAAGAGAGAGACAAGAATCTGAATGTGGTACTCCAATGCTGATGTACCAAATAAAAACTGAATTTTGAACGAGTAACAAATGAAAACCCAGACATAATAATTATTACAGAGAATGAACTCTCGAGGTTAATAACAAACACGATAATACAAACAGTAAGGAAATCAAGGAAATCAAAAGGAGTAGCAATGGTGATCAAAAAAACACTTGGTTTGAAAAACTGGGAAACATGGATACCAGGGGAAGGATAAACATAAAAACAACTATACAGCAGGTATAGTAATGCCCAGAGTGACAAGATAATAGTGACAGTGATATATATCTCCCTCTTCCTCCCCCACAACACACAAAAACCAAGGCCAAGTGCTGAGTAGGATGAAGACAGGCCAACAAAACACTCAACGAAAAAATTACCAGAGAGAAGCCCTGAGCAAGATAAGAAAATTCAGTTGATCTCAACTTATTAAAATTAAGAAAACTGAGGGAACATTGAAGAAGTTTTTGCATCAAAATGTAAAGAAAACAACATGTATAAGAGTAGCAGGTTTTTCACCCTTAACGAATACACTTTGACACACATGTCATGTGGGGGTTCGATAATGTGGATTGGGTAAGAACACTCACGTAGACTGGTTAGTACGTATAATTATAATGGAAAGTATGGGAAACACCAGGCTGCCCTGCCTCTCTGCTCTCTATCTTAAGACTGACCCACCAGTGCCTAGGGGGTGAGCGGTGTTCAAAAACATGCTATGGTCAGCAGCAACGTGAATAACAGCCAGTGATTCACACAGACGGTTGGTAGTGAATCATCTACTGGTAATTGGTTACTGGTAATTGGTTACTGGTAACTGGTACTACCGAGACACACTGACTGGTAAACCACAGTAACAACAATCACATAATCTTTAGTTCTTACAGGCAATGGGGCTGAAGAAAATTTGAAGAAAAACACAAAACTAGACTTACAGAAGGGAAATCTATCAAGGTATGAAAAAAAGTAGTATATACAATGGGAAAGCAAACTGGATAATTAGGCAATAAATGAGATGGACGTAATACGTCAAAAGGTAACATATTCATATCTAGAATGAGGAAAAGAATAGATGAAAGAGTACTTGAAAGAAATACAGAGCTAAAAAAAGGGAGAGAGAATGGAGAAATATGTGTAAGAGATAGAAATGTATATATGAAAAGATATAGAGAAGCCTTGAGAAAATTCAATAATGACACCACATTAATGACCAAAATGGTACCGACGTTACTTAGAAGCCACAGGGGAAAAAAGAACAGTTTGTTTAGTAGTTAGTAGAAGATTCAAGGATATCTTCATGTTATGTGGGGAAACTACGTAAAAGAGTAAGCACTAGGAAAGACCGGCAGAATATAGGAACTGAAAGAACATGACCTCAGAGGCGTCGTTAGGGTTGGTATCACCCGGGGTGGCATCTTTGGTGTCACCCGGGGTGGCATCTTTGGTGTCACCCCCATGAAATCCAAGGGTGGGGGGGATGGGGAGAGTAAACTTCAGTTACGTCACTACTGCATGACCAGTAACTAAAGTTTAGCAATGAGAACGTTTAAGAGCCATAAACTGAGAATGAGAAAAATAATGAGAAAATAAATAATCGTACTAATATTGAGGAAACAAACTCAAAATACCATTCTGAGTGCAGGCAACAGATCCTACATTTATTAAAAAAAAAAAAACTTGCAAAATAATGAAAAACATTGCAATATCAGACACGCTAGTTCCGATTTGACTTTGAGTACAGGTAACATTTCAGCGAATCTGATCTTACATTTCCTTGCCTTCAATCCTGCAAAAATCATCTATCACATCAAAATCAGTTATTTTTCCCTATATAGGCCTATTTGTACTTTGTTAATATTTAATAGGCTATACAGAAATGACGGATTCTCTTATGCTGGTGCAGCACTATTTTGGGCATTAGTGTCACCTTGTGACTTTGTCAATGGTCCAAGTCGGACCGAAACGTCGTCGTAAGCTTCTGTCTTTTATGTGCGGGTTATTTGTGTATTATTTAGAGGCTCTATGGTGTTACCCCCTAAATGGTGTCACCCGGGGCAGACCCCCCCCAGACCCCCCAGACCCCCCGTCCCCCCGTCCCCCCTTACGACGCTACTGCGTGACCTATAAAAGTCATGGGATCACACGACACATCTCCACGAGTACTGAAACAAGGAACAAAACTGTGTAACCCTGAGAGAGAGAGAGAGAGAGAGAGAGAGAGAGAGAGAGAGAGAGAGACAAACAGAGAGAAGCTGGGACGGTAATAGAGTTGCGCCAAGTAATCTTGAAGAAAACCAGATCAAAACAGCATGTTCGTTTATGACCTAAACGAGTATGACTTGCATGGAATTATCTATGGAAAAAAAACCCAGCGATCATGCTGCACTACTGAGTTCGAGAACCGGTGGAAATATAAAAAAAAACAAAATGAGGCAAGTAAATATTAAGAAATCAAACTAATGCGGGGGACTATGATGGTCTGAGCTAATTTTTGGGAGAAGTGCAATGAGAAAGGAAACAAAGGAAAAGCAGTATAAGAGATGGAGGTTGTAGATTCAAAATGGCAAGAGATAAAGGAAAAGTTTATACAGTGTGTGAAGATAAATGAGGAAAGAAGAGCGCCAATAGTTCAACCAAGAATATAGAGAAACTAACGAGAGGTTGAAGAGGGCATGGAACTAATTCTAAGCACATAAAATGGTAGGAATGAAACAGGAATGATAGCTAGAGCTGAATATGCTAGTACAAAACACCTAACCACACAACACAGCTAAAAACAAATGATTTAGGATGATAATGTGAAGGATCTCACTTTCAAGAATCACAGTAGTCTCATTATCGCAACCACAAGGAAAATGATAGGATGGGTAATGAGAACCTTCAAAGCAAGGGATACCAAGCCAATGATGATCCTCTTTAAGTCATTTATTCTCTCTAGACTGGAATACTTCCTGCCTCACAGGCAGGTGGAACTGTTGATCTAGAGAATGTATAGATAACTTTCACTACATGTTTAAGCACCTTCAATACTGGGAATCACTAAAGTCCCTTGAATTGTACTCCTTGAAATGCAAGCAAGATAACCATAATTTACACCTGGAAAATCCTAGAGGAATATGTTTACCTGGAGTTTACCTGGAGAGAGTTCCAGGGGTCAACGCCCCCGCGGCCCGGTCTGTGACCAGGCCTCCTGGTGGATCAGAGCCATATGTCCCAAATCTGTACACAGCAATCACTCCCTACGAAAGGAAAAGGCTCAACAGGTGATGCAATGAAAAACAAAGCTGCCGTGAGTAAAATGAGAGACAATACAGTAAGTATAATGGGCCCAAGACTATTTAACAGCCTCCCATCATACATAAAGGGAATTACCAATCGGCCCCTAGATGTCTTCAATAGGGAATTGGGTAAGCTCCTAAAGTCAGTACCTGACCAGACAGGCTGTTTCGTACGCGGGACTGCGTTCAGCCAAAAGCAACAGCCTGGTTGTTCAAGTCCTGATCTACCGTGAGGACTGGTTATGAACCAGACTGCGAAGGTATCGACTCCAAGAACACTCTCCAGGTAGGCAGGATCAAAAGTCAGTTTAGAGTCAAAACTAATCTACATCCACTAAAGAAAAACAAAGACTAAAGGACCAAGTGGTAATTCTTCCCATAAGTTTGCATCGAGTATTTTCGGTGTATATTATAAATATTCAAGAAGAACCCCGTAAGTGTTTTTATGTTTTATTGATTCTTGGCAGGTAGTAAGAGAGAATATTTGTTTCAGCTCTTATTAAATCTCCTGACTTGAAATGAGCCGTGAGTATAGAGCAATAGTGGCGTCGTGAGAGCGCAACAACCTGCAAGATCAGCGTCACTTCTCTGCTTGTACAGCTGCTCGTAATATAACCTCTCATAGTACTGCACTTTTAAAAATTATATTTGAGTTCCCTAAATGAGAAGTTTGACATTATATGAAAAATTTTTCATTATATGAAAAATTTCACCTGGGTTCATTTAGAGAGAAAAAAAAAGCGAGTGCACACGAGCAGCCCTTTGCACCACCTTTCCCTGCCCTACAACACAACACAAGACTTAAAGTATAAACAGCAAGAAGCGTGCGTGTAGCAGCGGATATCTTGCTGTCTATCTGTCACATCCGTTGTGGCAGGATCACCCTGCTTGCTACCAAGTCAATACAAAGACCTTCAGGTGGTATTGGTACGTCTGTGGTGGTGGTGGTGGGTTGTGGGTAATAGTGGGTTGTGGGTAATGGTGATGGGTTGTGGGTAATGGTGATGGGTTGTGGGTAATGGTGATGGGTTGTGGGTAATGGTGATGGGTTGTGGGTAATGGTAATGGGTTGTGGGTAATGGTAATGGGTTGTGGGTAATGGTGGTGGTTTATGGGTAGTGGTGGGGATGGGTGTAGCATGATTGGGGTAGGTGAATTAAGTAGAGAAGATAAAGGGAAGCAGGCTGAGGGGTGGGTGGAACAGGCTGTTTAGTCTTGTTTCAGTCTTCAAAGCACTAGAAGTGGTTCGTTATTCATCGCTCTCAACATCGCTACTGCCGTAAACAGTTCACTCTCGTATTATATTAATCATACTCACAAAGTAAAACTGTTCAATGTATTCTTCACATTCCACAATCCATATTCATAATTCGTTCCGTGTCACTGGCCGTCACCAAGTTTAGGAGAAATATCCCCAGGATTATGCCGAAATACATGATAGATTCTTATTCGAGCACCTTGTGGGAAGTGTGTTACCCTTCTTAGATACTAGGACCCTACTACTAGGTACAAACCATCCAAACGTAAGCCTAACACCGCCGGAAAAAAGGGGTGGGAGGAAAACCAGACACGTGACACAGGCATCACGTGACACCAGCTCCCCTACATCGTCACAGGTACACACACACACACCATAATTATCACTTACTTCCCCTTCCCTTTCTCCCTCCCCGCCACCACCAATTTCCTTCTCAAAACACACGCTCACAATCCTTTTAGCAGCCATATAATACCAACAATAATACCGGAAATGTCGCTGCTATATCACTACCACTACCACATGTCGGTTCTCTGAACCATTTATCTACACTACCACTAAGGCTTCATGGTATCACCTGTACCTCTGAATGATGACTCATTTCTATATTATTATTATTATTATTATTATTATTATTATTATTATTATTATTAATGTTCACTGAAATCAGGCCAGTTGCCACCACTCCCGATATACACTCATCTATCACAATGAAGATCAAATTATTTGAGGTGGGGGATGAGTACACTGATGAGCGGCGGACGTCACTATGAAGATACTACCATTTAGACCATTCATTTAAGACTTCCAAATTGGGGACTGTCAACCAAAACTGAAATACAGTATATTAATGGTATACAATAGAGACAAGTTGATGAATAAAAGATGTATAACACCAGGTTTTGTGTCTTATTCAAAACAAAACGAGTTCATAAGTTGGGCATTAACATTACTGTAAAGAAAATAGGGATCGACTTGGGTTTTTGGACTGTTTCTGCTTCAGTTCAACAAGGGAAATATTACCTACAATACTGTATATTTTTTATAATAATAATAATAATAATAATAATAATAATAATAATAATAATAATAATAATAATAATACAATACTGTATACAAGCCAAGATGAACATACACAATGTTAACACCACAGGGAAATAAATACTGATGTAACTGTATTCAAGCAAGAAAATAAAAGTTTTATGACTAGGAAAATCTAGGCAGAAATATTGACAAACATTTGCAACACTAGCAATGTTGCACAGAAATGTTTAAGACATATGAAGGCTACTCACTAATGGTTATATTTTTGTATTATTGTTAAACTTGGGAATACTCACAGTGCGTCAACTCTATTCTATAACAGTTATACAGCGCCGGCAACAAAAGCTAGCTGTGTTGCCCTGTCAGAGTCCATCACAGAGGATTTGCTGTATATGTAACGTAGTCTCTTTCCAAGCCGCCAACACTGGTAGGCCAACACTGGCAAACCAACACCGGCAGCACAACCCTGCCAGGTTTCCCCCACCTGCCAGGGTACTTCACCTGCCGGGCTCCCCTTACCTGCCAGGCTACTTCACCTGCCAGGCTACTTCACCTGCCAGGCTACTTCACCTGCCAGGCTACTTCACCTGCCAGGCTACTTCACCTGCCAGGCTACTTCACCTGCCAGGCTGCCTCACCTGCCAGGCTATGGGGATTGGCCCCTCAAGGAAGGTTCCTTGATGTTCGTGAGGGGCTCTTGATTTAGGGAATTGAATCTGTGCTCCAGTTCCCCGAATTAAGCCTGAATGCCTTCCACATCCCCCCCCCAGGCGCTGTATAATCCTCCGGGTTTAGCGCTTCCCCCTTGATTATAATAATAATAAAATATGGGGATTGGCTGGTATTTGCCTGGTCAACTAGGCCCACATTTGCTGTTGTCTACCCGTCGGCCTACAGCCTGGTTGTTCCGGCAATATTTCTGACAATCTAATAAAATGTTAAATAATCTGAGCCCACGGATGTTGATATAGTGTTCTCTTTTGTGCCCACGGTGCCCCTGCTTTGCATTAGATATATTGTATATTTTCTCCCATATCTCTTAATTCCGGTATGTTATGGTACTGTAAATATTGGAGACCAGGCCATCCAGTATCTTCCATGAATATATTATCATGTATTTTACTCTCCTTCACTCCAGAAAGTACATATTCAGTACTTTTAGACATTTCCATTAGTTTAAATGCTTCACTGGTTCTATGAGGAGTGTAAACGATCTCAGTATCCATTACGCTCTTGCCCTGTATGGGACCGTCAACACAGAACAGTGAGAGCAAGTTATTTGAATAGCGTCATCACTGGTAACATTTCTCAGGTTTTGAAAATTCTCATTCCATCCTGACATTTGTTGAGCTTTCTCAAGATTAGCCTTATTTTGTTCAGTCGTCTGATATTATTACACCAAGATCTTTGACATGTCCCTTTTGAGTTCCCAATCTTTTTTTTTTTTTTCGTAGCTGAGCAGTTGGAATTTGTCACCATTGAACACCACGATATTTTCATTGCCGACTCAAAAAAATTGCTTACATCCTCTTCATTTTTTTATCTATTTGTACTGAGGAGACTTTCATGCTTTATTTTCCTATCGTCGGCAAAGGAAATGACACTGTGGCAAGTTTTGATCTATATCTTCTGTGAAGATGAGAAACAGTATTGGTGCCAGCCAATGGAGTACCTTGAGGTACTGAGATTTTACTACGGCTAAAGCTAGATTTTACTGTTTACTACTATTCCGAACTTTTCTTTGAAAGATAATTTAATATCCCTTTGTCTACTTTTCCTTTTATACCAACTGACCTCACTTTGGGTACTTTCACTCCATGATCGCTTTTGTCAAATACCTTCTCAATATTTGTGTTGACCTCGTCTGCCTTTTATCTTCCAAAACCTCTAATCCTGTAATATTCAGTTGTGACAGGAATGATCTTCCCGCTCTAAATCCACGATGATCTGGATTGTATAGGTCATGCTTTTCCAAAAAAATTGTACTTTGGTGTCGCATCACCCTTTTAAAGACTTTGATGATGAGGCGAGGTTAGTGCTAGTGACTTTTTAGCCAGCGCTCTGCTGCCTCCCTTGTGAAGAGGAACCGTCTGCATTCTCTTAAGCCCTCGGTATTTCACCTATATCTAAGCTCTTTCTCCAGAGAATACTGAGTGCAAGTGGTATTTTGCACTTTTTTTTTTTTTTTACAAACAAGGAACTCCATGAATGTGGCCCAGGTGCTGCATGAGTGGGCATATTTATTTTTTTTTTTTTTCGAAATTTATGGGATTAGTGCTTGTGTCAGACAGGACAGGTTAGCGAAAAAAAAAAATGCATCAACCACTCTGCTCCCATAGAGTGAATTGCTAAATACTGGTTAACACTGGTCATTTAAGAACTCACTAATTTCTCTGTTGTCATCAGTGTATGAACCATTTTTCAAGTAATGGGTCAAAGATCTCACTCTCCCCAAAATTCAACTTTCTACGTGTCGCTTCCTTTCTTGACATACGCCCATGCTAATCCTCAATACGTTAAAAAAAGTATTTCAACTTTTAAAGGATAGAAACAGAAGCGAAGCAGAGAGTGTGCCGGAGGGAAAACCAGTGGACTGGCAACGAGGACACAAATGAGAGCAACAAGAAGAGGAAGGAGGTAAAGAGCAACGGAGAGAGGGGTAAAGAGCAAAGCGGGGGAGGAAGAAAGAGCAAGGAGAGTGTTACGAGGAGAAAGAGCAACAGGGAGAGAGAGAAATGCTGGATCAGTGGCTAGGTGAGGAGGGGTAACAGCTTGGCTCAGGCTTGAAGCAACTGACTGACTGAATGACCCGTCAAGGAAAATGATGTTTTATAGGCAGGCTAGATGGTAGAGAGGCTAGCTGGTAGGCAAGGTGGTAGAGAGGCTAGCTGGTAGGCAAGGTGGTAGAGAGACTAGCTGGTAGGCAAGGTGGTAGAGAGACTAGCTGGCAGGCTACGTAGTAGAGAGGCTAGCTGGCAGGCTAGGTAGTAGAGAGGCTAGCTGGCTGGCAGGCTAGGTGGTAGAGAGGCTGGCAGGTTAGGTGGTAGAGAGGCTGGCAGGTTAGGTGGTAGAGAGGCTGGCAGGTTAGGTGGTAGAGAGGCTGGCAGGTTAGGTGGTAGAGAGGGTGGTAGGTTAGGTGGTAGAGAGGGTGGTAGGTTAGGTGGTAGAGAGGGTGGTAGGTTAGGTGGTAGAGAGGCTGGCAGGTTAGGTGGTAGAAAGGCTGGCAGGAAGGTTGGCTCATAGTGATGGCACTCAACAAACATTTCCTCATCCTCACGTTGTTGCCCTTCCGTCTTCACTCCTCCACAGCAGCCAGCCCGAGGTGCGGCTCACTCTCACCTATATAATCCACCTAACTCGACTCACGAAATCGTAATGACACGATTGCAAACAAACCATACCACGGGCGGGATCTGAACCCGCGGTCAGTCTCAAAACTCCAGACCGTCGCGTTAGCTAACGCAGCGGTCTGGAGTTTTGTGACTCTCTGGCCGCGGGTTCAAATCCCGCCCGTGGTATGGTTTATAATCCACCTAATTCATACACCCACCATCCTCACCCACCTGAGCTGATGTACATTGCGCACACACACACACACACACACACACACACACACACACACACACACACACACACACACACACACAACGCAACATGTGACGAACCTAACGCCCGTGAACAATTTTTTTTTCTGCCACGGATTCACCTTTATTCAGTATCCTACCTAGGAGTACCGTTAAGACGAGAGATGTCCTGCTGCGCGAATTTTGTTGAAAAAAAAAAAAAGACATTAATTTTTCAGATTCCTTCATCAAGTAACTGCTTTAATTTTTTCCATCCTATTTCTCATACTCGTAGCTGATTTTATTATTATTATTATATATATATATATATATATATATATATATATATATATATATATATATATATATATATATATATATATATATATATATATACCAGCCACTTCGTATCGTCATTTGTGAACGATACTAAAATAAGTATAAGAGAAGCCTCAGTAGAGACAAAAATTAAAATCAGATATCAACAGTCTTCCAGAGGGCAGTGAAAAATAACATTTTTAATTGTGAAACATTCCAATTACTTAGTAATTTAAAGAATGAAGAATTCAGAGTGAAACATATACATCTCACAGAACGAAAGGAACATGTAAAATATTTGGGAATAATAATGTAGGATGACCTAACATGCAGAGAACACAATAAGGCAACGGCAGAAAAGGTCAGAAAAATGTCAAGGTGGATAAAGAGAACTTTCAAAACAAGGGAAATAATATCAATAATGGTACTATTCAGATCGCTTGTGGTCTATAGATAATTATTCTTGTAACAGTCCAGTTCAGCGCAGGAGACTTATAAAAGCTGGAAAATGTACAATTCAACTACTGGGAATGCCTAAAAGTAATTGGAATGTAAGTTATCTTTCAGGAACCTTAACGATTTAGTACAATATACAAGGTGTGTCAACAATTACAAGAGTATGTAGTATCAGGATGGAACCCATTCATCAAGCATGTAAAGATGTGTGAAAATATAATACAGAACAATACCAGAAGAAAACCAGGGAAAGAATGATGAACCACCACAAATGTGAGGAGGTATTTTTCAGGAAGAATATAAGAGGCACAATAACTTGAGTGTAACAATACACAAATAGCTACTACTCCTCTCTCCTGTTCTACCACTCCAGTTCTCCACTCCTGCTCCCCCCCCCCCCCCTCTCGTATATATTTTGGGTCCCTTCTTTTGCGCTTCTTTGTACAACTAGTTAATGGTCCAAGTCGGACCGAAACGTCATAAGTTTCAGTCTCCTATGTACTGTCATGTGGGGGTTTGATAACGTGGATTGAGTAATAACACTCACGTTGGATGTTCTAGTATAATTATAACGGAATATATGGGAAGCACCAGGCACGCCCTGCCTCTCTGCTCTCTATCTTAAGACTGACTCACGAATTGGGTCGTAAGGGTGAGCGGCATTCAAAACATGCTATGGTCAGCAGCAACATGAATATCAGTCAGAGATTCACGCAGACGGTTGGTAGTGAGTCATACTACTGGTAACTGGTTATTGGTAACTGGTACTACTGGGAACTGATACTACTGAGAGTACGGGTAATTTGCATTAAGTATTTTTCAATCTCAGGGTGATCAATATATGAATAAAAAGGTAATAAGTAAACAACATAATGCAGATTCAAGAGTACATATTATAGAAGGAGACCATAATCAATAAAGTCAGTCGTCAGTAATTAAGAGGCGAAGGTAACAGGTATCAATAAAGTTGAGAAGACAATAATGCGAGTACATGAAGTATGTAGCAGTGGGTGCGGCACACACTATTAGTGGCAAGTGGGACAAGTAGCTACAATAACGATCTCCCCCACCGCTGCTGCTTACACCTTATGATTTTATCGAATTATTGATCATCTACGCTCTACAGGTTCAGTTGCAAGGTAGATTAATGCATGGTAACCGTTGTTGCAGTTTGTCTAGACTGTGTACCTCTGCATGACTGAAGTGTGGGTTTACACGTTGGTTCATGTCTGTCTAAACCCAAGTCTCTAGGGAGTGTGCGCGCACATGTGCCTCGAGTATGTATAACACAGGACGGTGACACAGGTCACTGACCGTCAAGTTACTGCCGCTCTAGACATCAAGAGAATCGATAAAGCATTTAAACTACTTGGAGTGCCTCAATTATATTGGGAATGTACTCGCTGGTGTTAATAGAGTCATACCTGATAATACATACATGGAAGATACTTTAAGGTCCTGGAATGAGAGACATAAGAGAAAGTGTAAATAAATTCAGTGAAAAGCAGGACGTCACGGACACAATAATATAACACTATTAACGTCTGTGATCCAAGACTATTCAACCTGTTACCAGCAGGTATCAGAAATACATGTAGAAGTTTTCAAGAGGAAACTAGTTAAAGGTTCTCCGTCAAGTGCCGTATCAACCTTGCTGTGATGGATACGTGGGCTAGCAGGCTGCCAACAGCAACAGCGTTCATAAAGAGGCAAATAACATAAATGCCTGGACTCAGACCTGGTTACAAGGGTAGAAATACATTTTAAACGTTAAATTTGTATTACAGGGGTCATTGACCTTGTCTTGATTATCAGAATGTGCAGTTAATTCCACTGTTAATTACCACTCCTAATTAAACCTATTTTTGTTGGTGTGTGCATGCGTGTGTATTCACTGAGATACCAAATTGTTTGCAGCGGTCAAGACTTGGCTCCTGGCCCAGCCTCTTGTACTACTTTGATGGGCATCACTGATATTTTTTAAACAAATCAATTTTACAAGCTAAGAGCTGTTAACCTACCTCAGTTTATTGCAAAGCTCAGCCCAAACTACGGAATACTACCAACTCCAGGATGCCATCCACAACAATCGACTAACACCCAGGTGCCTACCTACTGCTAGGTAAACACAGGCAGCAGGTTTATGGAAACATACCTAACGTTTCCACCCATGCCGGGGATCGAACCACGGACACTCAGTATGTGCGATGAGTGCACTGCCAGCCTTATCATATCTACTCTTGAAGCAGTGTATTGAAGTTCGCCTTCTTACATCCCTATGGTTCACCAGAGTTTTCAATTTTCATGTGTCCCTTTACTCTCTTAATTCAACAATCTGCTCCTCACAGCTAGAATATGCACTAAGAACCCTTGAAGAGCCGGTTCTAAGGGTTAGAATATATTGTAAGATGTAAAACATTAAGTTTAAAGAGAGAGAACAGGAGTGTCTAGGACACAGAACAAGAGGGTCCAGGACAAAGTTTAAAGGCAAGTAGAAGAGGTGGTTATGAAAAACGTAAGATGCCTGGAGGTTGCCTGGAATTACTTCTAGAGGTCATCGCCCCCGCAGCCAGACCCCCTGGTTGCTGGCCTAATCAATCAAGCTGTTATACCTGCCGCCCGAAGTCCAACCTATGCACAACAATCCAGCTGAACAGGAACTGCTTTGAGGAATTTGTCGAGTTCCCTCTTGTAATTTCTGATGCATGAAGGGTGTTGAGTCGTAGTCTCTTTACACAAAATGAGTTCTCTCTTAGTGTACTCGTGTAGACAGTAGGTCTACCCACTTGTTTCACATACTTCCCACTAGAGGGGGTTACTAGTCTAGGCCTAATTTTTAAAGTTCCCACCAGATGTCAGGCACCAAGGTAGACCTACCCTAGTTTGCTAACCTCCCGTCTATACCTCCCCCATCTGGGCTGGTTCTGGTGGTCCTCAATCTGTTCGCCTGGCTACCCAGCTAGCTACCAGACTCCAGAAAACCAAGTTAAAACACCCATCGCTTCTCTGTTTTTTCATTGGAGGTATCTTGCACCATCCGCCAAGCCTGCGGTCATTAGCAGTAATTTTGGCATGCAAATTTAGGACCAATCCCTCCATTATGTTCCAAGTGCAGATTATGATGCATCTTTCTCGCCTACGTCCTAAGGAGTACAATTTTAGGGACTTCAAGCTCTCCCAGTAATTTTGGTGCCTGACCGAATTTATACGAACTGTGAAGGTTCTCTGTACATTTTCCAGCTCAGCCATTTTCGACTGCCATGAAGGGAGCCGTTAATAAAAAATAATATTCCAGCCTAGAGAACGAGTGACCTGCAGAATATCATCACCGGCTCGGCCTCTCTTGTTCTGAAAGATCTAGTTATGCAATCTATCAATTTTCTTGTCGCGATAAAAACATTGTTGTGCTCCTTGAACGTTACATCTAACAATATCACTCCCAGGTCTCTCACATTTGATTTACGTTATACTGAGTGGTTTGAGTGTCTTGTACGACATTCTAGTTTTTATTTCCTCCAATTTTCCGTGGCGTAGTAACTGAAATTTATCCTCATTGAAAATCTTATTGTTGCCAGTAGGCCACTGGAAGATTTGGTTTATATCTGCATGGAGGCTCACTGTTTCTTGTATGGATGCTTTTTTCATACAAATCTAGTATCGACTGAAAAGAATGATACAGTGCTATGATTTATGTCCCTGTATGTCAGATGTGAGGAGTAAGAAGTGGGGCGAATACACTGCCCTGGGGAACAGAACTTTTCACTACAGCAAACCTTGATATCACTCTGTTTATTATTACTCTGAGCTCTATTTGTTAGAAAGGTCAATATTCATTTGCCCCCCTTCCCAGTTACTCCTTTTGCACATATTTTGTGTGTAAATACCCCAGGGTTGCATGTGTCAAAGGCTTTTGTAAAATCAATGTCCACATCTTCATTCTGTCTTCCAGTACATTCAAGATCTTATCCCAATGGTCCAGCTACTGCAAAAGGCACAAGTGACCTGCTCTGAACTCATGGTGCCCTGGGTTATGAAAATTCTGCGATTCCATGTAATTGGCTATACTGCTTCTTCAAATCCTTCCGTAAATATTGATGTGGGATGTTAGGACTATTGGTGTATAGTTTTATGCAATTGATTTACTGCTACCATTGTGGAGTGGGGCAATATCAGTGTTTTTGAAAGACTGTGATGATTCCAGTGTCTAGGTTTCTTCTCCACAGAATATTTAAGGCACAGGATAAAGGTTTCTTGCAATTCTTATGGAATATTGAATTCCAACATCAGAGATTATGGAGATGTCTGCAGCATTTTGTATCTCATTCATGAAAAACTTATTTGGGTCGTCAGTCTTGAGGCCGGTTAGTGGTTCCCTGAACACTGAGTCGTACCGAGACTTAAATACTGCATTCATGTCTTTGTTGTCGTCAGTGCACGTCCCATCTCCTTTAATTAAAAACCCTATACTAGATGTTGCTGTTCATCTGGATTTTACATATGAGAATTATTTTGAATTTCTCATAGTTTCACTTACGGCTTTTAGTTCCCTCAATCTCTCCTGGACTCTGATGTATTCAGTTCGTTTTCTAATTCTCTGACCAGTGTTATTTTTCGTTCTTCAGCGTATCTTCACCCATAGAGGGCACTCCTTTCCCGTTCCAACCTGCACATTCTCTTCCTCTTTCGTAATGGCATGTGTCTGGAGCATACTTCTAATGCCACTGAATTCATTCTCTCGAAATACTGGTGTAGACT
>NC_091310.1:20006596-20029096 GCF_038502225.1 Cherax quadricarinatus | reverse complement strand
ACCTTATTATAACGATCAATTTAATTTGGTCTAATCCAACTAAATATATTTTAGATAAGTTTACAATAATTTAATAGTAAACAAACACAATGAAATATATTTTTTTTCGTTAGGTTCAGAATGATTTTTGCCAAATTACTGCATACACAATTTTTCGCTTGCCTTATCCGGCAAGAAGAGCGTTGCTATTTAAGCCAAAATAGCAAGTTATACCTACTCGGCACAACATTGAGTTTTCCCTGAGGTACTTTTATTGTCTTCTCTGAGGATGAGGGTCCCCAGCCCAGTTCTAGAGGTGGTACCTCCATATATATATATATATATATATATATATATATATATATATATATATATATATATATATATATATATATATATATATATATATATATATAAATGCAATCTCTAGGATGTAAGAATAGATTATCTTCCCTTTATGGTGAGATATGTTCATTTTTATGGAAATCAATAGCCCTTTTTCTTCAACTGTACCTCCGTCTCTCTCTCTCTCTCTCTCTCTCTCTCTCTCTCTCTCTCTCTCTCTCTCTCTCTCTCTCTCTTAATTTATGATTTCCTAATACGTGTTTTCATTTGAACATTTTATGCAGACCTTGAATACTCCTTGAATGCTTCCATGCACTTGTATGAGTTTCGGTGCTCAAACCAGAAAATATCTGATAGTTCTTAGATTGGTCCCAGCTAATCCTCTGAGTGCTGAAGCTAAATTGACTGAACATCCCTTCATGTTGGCTAATTTTCACGCATGGATAGAGTTAAGCTTGTTTGTACTTCAGTGACGTTGTGATGAGAATATACTGTGTGCGATCATGCTATATCTTTGACTAGTTCCTCAGTGTCCGTCAAGATCGACACAGTGCACTGCCAGTTGCAGTAAGGTCATAATCTACATATTATGTGAACTGCTAAGGTGTTACCGGAAATGAATGTGGTGTTAGTGTGCTGGTGTGATACCTGCAACACACATCAATAACCAGTAAGTAAAGAAAAATAGACCTAGATAGGGAAAAGACTCTCCTTAGCCAACAAATGCTATTAAGGGGTAAATAAGTGGATGGATAGCTGAGCGGAGTGTTGCGCGGCATGGCTGTGCTGCGCGTGCATAGCGAACTGGACGCTTGGATAAATAATCAATGATAAAAAATAAACTATTTTTAAAAAAGCACAATTTACAATTGAATGGAGAATGTTTGACATTACTGACATAGTTATGGGACGTCCCTGGTTATGCAGAGCAGTTCAGGCAGCCTTAAAATATACCTGTAACTGCCACACCTCTGATTTATTTGCTTTATAAGAATGCTAAATGGTTGAGTGGGTGCTTGCAAGGCTGAGTGGTTGTAAAGGTTAGTGGGTGACTAGCTGCAATGATGGGTGGGTGACTAGCTGCAATGATGGGTGGGTGACTAGCTGCAATGATGGGTGGGTGACTAGCTGCAATGATGGGTGGGTGACTAGCTGCAATGATGGGTGGGTGATTAGTTGCAAAGATGGGTGGGTGACTAGCTGCAATGATGGGTGGGTGACTAGCTGCAATGATGGGTGGGTGACTAGTTGCAAGGATGGGTGAGTAGTTGCAAGGATGGGTCGGTGAGTAATTGTAAGGATGGGTGGGTGACTAGTTGCAAGGATGGGTGGGTGACTAGTTGCAAGGATGGGTGGGTGACTAGTTGCAAGGATGGGTGGGTGACTAGTTGCAATGATGGGTGGGTGACTAGTTGCAAGGATGGGTGAGTAGTTGCAAGGATGGGTCGGTGAGTAATTGTAAGGATGGGTGGGTGACTAGTTCCAAGGATGGGTGGGTGACTAGTTGCAAGGATGGGTGGGTGACTAGTTGCAAGGATGGGTGGGTAGTTGCAAGGATGGGTGGGTGACTAGTTGCAAGGATGGGTGGGTGACTAGTTGCAAGAATGGGTGGGTGACTAGTTGCAAGGATGGGTGGGTGACTAGTTGCAAGGATGGGTGGGTGACTAGTTGCAAGGATGGGTGGGTGACTAGTTGCAGGGATGGGTGGGTGACTAGTTGCAGGGATGGGTGGGTGACTAGTTGCAAGGATGGGTGGGTGACTAGCTGTAATGATGGGTGGGTGACTAGCTGCAATGATGGGTGGGTGACTAGTTGCAAAGATGGGTGGGTGACTAGCTGCAATGATGGGTGGGTGATTAGTTGCAAGGATAGGTGGGTGACTAGCTGCAATGATGGGTGGGTGACTAGCTGCAATGATGGGTGGGCGACTAACTGCAATGATGGGTGGGTGACTAGTTGCAAGGATGGGCGAGTAGTTGCAAGGATGGGTCGGTGAGTAGTTGTAAGGATGGGTGGGTGACTAGTTGTAAGGATGGGTGGGTGACTAGTTGCAAGGATGGGTGGGTGACTAGTTGCAAGGATGGGTGGGTAGTTGCAAGGATGGGTGGGTGACTAGTTGCAAGGATGGGTGGGTGACTAGTTGCAAGGATGGGTGGGTGACTAGTTGCAAGGATGGGTGGGTGACTAGTTGCAAGGATGGGTGGGTAGTTGCAAGGATGTGTGGGTGACTAGTTGCAAGGATGGGTGGATGACTAGTTGCAAGGATGGGTGGGTAGTTGCAAAGATGGGTGGGTAGTTGCAAGGATGTGTGGGTGACTAGTTGCAAGGCTGGGTGGGTGACTAGTTGCAAGCATGGGTGGGTAGTTGCAAGGATGGGTGGGTGACTAGTTGCAAGAATGGGTGGGTGACTAGTTGCAAGGATGGGTGGGTGACTAGTTGCAAGGATAGGTGGGTGACTAGTTGCAAGGATGGGTGGGTAGTTGCAGGATGAGTGGGTGACTAGTTGCAAGGATGGGTGGGTGACTAGTTGCAAGAATGGGTGGGTGACTAGTTGCAAGGATGGGTGGGTAGTTCCAAGGATGGGTGGGTGACTAGTTGTAAGGATGGGTGGGTGACTAGTTGCAAGGATGGGTGGGTAGTTGCAAGGATGGGTGGGTGACTAGTTGCAAGGATGGGTGGGTGACTAGTTGCAAGGATGGGTGGGCGACTAGTTGCAAGGATGGGTCGGTATAGTAGTGCACGTCAGCATATGCTAACCCACCCCTAACCAGTTGTACCACGTCTCAGGTGTTACCTTACTCCACTACTCACACTTCACTTGCCTTGCCTTGCCCTGCCCTGCCCTGCCCTGCCCTGCCCTGCCCTGCCCTTCCCATCCTCTTCCCCCCCCCCTACCTTCCTCCACCCTTTCCCTGCCTTCCTCCACCCTTTCCCTACCTTCCTCCTCCCTTTCCTTCCCTCCCCAATCCTCTCCCTCCTTTCCTCCCCCTCCCTCTTATTTCTCCTCCTCCCCAATCTTCAAAAGGTTTTCTACATGCCTACCCCACCTTGTTTACCCTAGCCTACCTTTGAACCTGCTTTAATCAACACTCCACTTCCCCATCCCATAGCTGTAAATGATTCGGGGGAGCACCGCCCCCGCGGCTCCCTCCCAGACTAGGCTTACAAGAGGTAACTTCAGACGACGTTTCAGTCTATCCTGGATCATTATCAGAACGGACCAAAGCGTTGTCTTAAGTGTTATCTGTGAATTGCAGTTCCAGTACTGCAACTTATTAACGAGGCTTCATTGTGACTCGCGAAACTGTAATAAGACGATTGCAAACAAACCAGGGTACGGGTGGGGAATGAATTCACTCAAGTGAGTCGTGAAACTCCAGGCCAGTGGCTACAATAAGAGTCATCCAATTAGGTATATTTATACACCATAAGGAGGTTAGCATTGGTCCCACTGTGATCACAAATGCAAATTTTTACAGATGAATCTCCCGCCATCTGTGGTATATAAATATATCTATGGTGTATAAATATACCTACGTAGTTGAATAACTCTTACTGTAGCCAGTTGAATCAGTGGCTTACGCACTGGCCTGGAGTTTGACGACTCATTTGCTGTGAGTTCAACCTGTACCCTGGTTTAAGGCTTCATTGTCTATTGACTGATCTTAGACATCAGTCATAGTATTGAGAAAGGCACTATGTCGCACCCTTCAATACAACGTTTCGTTTAAGAGGTCACTTTATAAAGTACACAAGCACAATACTTAACCCCGCCTAACAGTGACAATGCTTTCGACTGCCACATCTTTTCTGACTCCAAAATATAAGCGCCAATCTTCTTACCTGTACTTCACATTCTTCAACACAATGGTGCTCATGACCTGCTCCTAGGCTGAGGGACTGATTACCTTGTCTTCAACGGTCTTCTGTTTATATTTCTACAGTCATCAGATTATGTCCATTTATTGTATGGATAAAGGCACTCGATGGCGAAATGTCGACAAGATATTCTGATGATGCACATGCTTAATTCTTAACAACACAGTATATTCTCACTGCTTGTGGGTTTAAGCCATCGTTCAAGTTCAGCATCCCTACTCTAAACATATCAAACTCGGAAATAAACGAAACTCAACGCCGCCTTATTCCAACTCTTTTACCAATATCTCTGTTCAAATTTAATTTTTGTCCCTTTGCTGCGCTCTAAGAAGCCTCGAGTTATAAGGTAATCAGCTTTCCTGCCCCAACAACTGCTAAACCTTAAGCACCATTACCTCCGCGCGACAAGCAAGTCCAGATTTATTATATAACATTAATAAGAGATAATTCGTGGATTTCAGAGTGAAGACCAAAACGCAAATGCGATTTACACAGATTTTGCAAAGGCGTTTGACAAATGCGACCATGGAGTGACAGCGCACAAAATGAGGTCCGTGGGCAGTACAGGGAAGGTTGGAGGATGGATTTTCGGGTTCCTAACACACACAACACAAATAGTAGTGAACAGGGCAAGATCCAGCATCAGCGAAGTCAAAAGCTCAGTGCCCCAAGGCACTGAGCTTTTGACGTCGCTGGCACCTCTGCTGTTTCTCATCCTCATAGCAGACATAGATAAAAACACCCGGCACACTTTTGTATCATCATCTGCAGATGATAATAAAATAAGCATGAACGTCACTACGGCAGAGGACACTGAAAAAGTACAGGAAGACATAAGCAGGGTTTTCCAAAGGGCAGTGGAGAACAACATGACGTTCAGTGGTGAAAAGTTCCAGCTGCTTAGGTATGGAAAGAAAGAAGAATTCAAAAGGAGCAATATATACAAAACTCAAGGTCAAACCATACCACGGACGGGGATAGAACCCACGATCAGAGAGTCAAGAGGGTCACCAAATGGAACGTAAGGAACACTTAAAAGACCTGGGAATATTTTGTCAGCGGACCGTTCTTTAAAAAACGATAACAAGACAAAGATCACGACAGCCAGGAAGATGACGGGGTGGGTACTGAGAACTTTCAAAACAAGGGAAATTAATGCCGATGGTGACACTCTTCAAATCACTAGTGCTCCCTCACTTAGAATATTACTCAGTACTGACAGCCCCGTTCAAAGCAGGAGAAATATCGGAGCTGGAAAAAATAGAGATCGTTTACGGCTCTCACTGAGCCAGTTAAGCACCTAAACTACTGGGAACGCCTGCAAGTCTTGAACATGTACTCACTGGAGCAGAGGAGAGAGTACATGATGATATATACATGTACCTGGAAAGTACTCGAGGGCCTGGTCCCAAATCTGCCATAACAACATATTGGAGTGAGAGATATGAGAGCACGTGTAAAATAAACCCAGTGAGGAGCAAGGGTGCGGTGGGGACAATAAGAGAACACTGTGTCAACATCCGGGGTCCCAGACTTTTCAACATCTTACCAGAAGATATCAGAAAAACGGTTGGAACAAGTGTAGAAGCCTTCAAGAAGAAACTGGACAGGTATCTTCACCAGGTGCCAGATCAACCAGTCTGTGATGGATATGTGGGGCAGTGGGCCTTCAGCAGCAACAGCCTGGTTGACCAAGCAAGCATCAGACAAGCCTGGCCCATGGCCGGGCTCAGAGAGTAGAGAAGCAATCGTGTCATTACGATTTCGTGAGTCACTCTCGAAACTCTTCAAAGGTATAAGGTTCAAAGGTATAACAGTGAATAAGCCAAGTCGGCAAAATCGGTTTAAACCTATCAAATGTATATAGTAAACTATTTATCGATCGTTTTTGGCTAGTTGCCCGTTAGGTAATGGCTAGATTGGGCGGAGAGTGAGTTAATGGTGGCTCACCTTGGCTAGCCCTGCTTTATCCCGCTCATGTATCACTAACCTCACACACCCGCCTACTACACACACACACACACACACACACACACACACAATGCTCTCCCACCCACGTCCACACTACTCTCAACAATACAGAATTAATAATTAAAACATTCAATACACAGAAGACACGGGGCAAAAATAACCATTAGTGAAATTAGAAGTAACCCCGAACACTATTTCTACTGTACATAAATCCAAAGTAGAAAGCCTGATTAATGGAAAATAAACTTTCACTAATCGCAATAAGAAAATGAGTAAAATATCGAGGAGAGTATTATTCAGTATTCATTGAGCCATTAACCAGATTCAAGATTAACAACTCACATAAACTGTTCATGTGACACCCAACTGTTACCTGGTTACCTGGAGGTTATTCCGGGGATCAACGCCCCCGCGGCCCGGTCCATGACCAGGCCTCCCGATGGATCAGGGCCTGATCAACTAGGCTGTTACTGCTGGCCGCACGCAGTCCAACGTACGAGCCACAGCCCGGCTGATCCGGCACTGACTTTAGGTATCTGTCCAGCTCTCTCTTGAAGGCAGCCAGGGGTTTATTGGCAATTCCCCTAATGCTTGATGGGAGGCTGTTGAACAGTTTTGGGCCCCGGACACTTATGGTGTTTTCTCTTAGTGTACCAATGGCACCCCTACTTTTTATTGGGGGCATTTTGCATCGCCTGCCCAGTCTTTTACTTTCGTAGGGAGTGATTTCTGTGTGCAGATTTGGGACCATTCCTTCCAAGATTTTCCAAGTGTAGATTATGATATATCTCTCCCTCCTGCGTTCCAACGAGTACAAGTCAAGTGCTTCCAAGCGTTCCCAGTAGTTAAGGTGCTTGACAGAACTTATGCGTGCAGTAAAGGATCTCTGTACACTCTCTAGATCTGCGATTTCACCTGCTTTGAATGGAGATGTTAATGTACAGCAGTATTCCAGCCTAGAGAGAACAAGTGATTTGAAAAGGATCATCATGGGCTTGGCATCTCTCGTTTTGAAAGTTCTCATTATCCATCCTATCATTTTCTTTGCACGTGCGATCGTGGCACTGTTGTGATCCTTGAAAGTGAGATCCTCAGACATTACTACTCCCAGGTCCCTTACATTATTTTTCCGCTCTATTGTATGGCCGGAGTCAGTAGTATACTCTGTTCTAGTTATTATCTCCTCCAGTTTTCCATAACGGAGTAGTTGGAATTTGTCCTCATTGAACATCATATTGTTTACCGTTGCCCACTGGAAAACTTTGTTTATATTTTCTTGGAGGTTAACCGCGTCCTCAGCAGATGACAGCCTCGTGCAGATCCTAGTATCATCCGCAAAGGATGATACGGTGCTGTGGTGTATATCTCTGTTTATGTCTGATATGAGGATAAGGAATAAGATGGGGGCGAGTACTGTGCCTTGTGGAACAGAGCTCTTCACTATGGCAGCCTCCGATTTAACTCTGTTGACCACTACTCTTTGTGTTCGATTTGTTAGGAAGTTGAAGATCCATCTCCCCACTTTCCCAGTTATTCCTTTAGCACGTATTGTATGGGCTATTACGTCATGATCGCATTTGTCAAATGCTTTTGCAAAGTCTGTGTATATTACATCTGCATTCTGATTTTCTTCCAGTGCATCCAAGGCCATGTCATAGTGATCCAGTAGTTGTGAGAGGCAGGAGCGACCTGCCCTGAACCCATGTTGCCCTGGATTGTGCAGATTTTGGGAATCCAGGTGATTTGCAATCCTGCTTCTTAGCACTCTTTCAAAGATTTTTATGATGTGGGACGTCAGAGCTATTGGTCTATAGTTCTTAGCTAATGCTTTGCTGCCACCTTTATGGAGTGGGGCTATATCCGTTGTTTTAAGTGACTGTGGAATTTCACCCATGTCCAAGCGCCTCCTCCATAGTGTACTTAGGGCACGCGAGAGGGGTTTCTTGCAGTTCTTAATGAAAACAGAGTTCCACGAGTCTGGGCCCGGGGCTGAGTGCATAGGCATGTTGTCAATGGTTTTTTCGAAATCTATCGGAGTTAGGGTAATGTCGGAAATCTGGCATACATTTATGGAGTTTTGAGTTTGTGCCAGCATTTCTGACTTAACCCTGACAATAATTGACTTTCAGAAAGTTATTGATATTATATTCATGCACTTCATCCTCGGCTCCCTAACTCCATATTCATAAAGAAACATCCATAAAAACGTTATCTCGTGACTTAATTATTTTATAAAGAGAGTCAAGACAGTCATGTGACCAGCTTTAACGCCGCTGATATAACCCCACTTCACAAAGCCAGCAGCAAAGAAACCGCAAAAACCTTCAGAAGTAAAATTGGTAAACATGCAATCCCATCATGTATACAACCCCAGAACATAAGTCTGCTTCCCGGAGCTACTACATGATGACAAACATTTGTGAAAGTTTTGATATGTGTCATTACGGCTCAACGACTCAAAAAAAATGTATGAAAAATTAATAACTAAATAAGTAGAAGAACGTATCTTCAATTTTTTAACACAGCCTTTATATAATTAGGAAGTCAAGAGGGAAGTTTGTCCCCCAGGCCGTGTTGCCAGAGAATAACTCTTAAAATCTATCACAGGTGAGTCACTGACAGGCATGGAGAACAAAAGAAAAGTATGAAGAAAGGCAACAATGGGAAAAGATGAGAAAGGACAACAAAGAGAAAGGATGTGGAATAACAACAAAGGATGCTGAATTGCTGGGTGGTAGTGGTGGTGGTGATGGTTGTGCTGGTAGTGGTGGTAGTGGTGGTGGCGATGGTTGTGGTGGCAGTGGTGGTGGTGATGGTTGTGGTGGCAGTGGTGGTGGTGATGGTTGTGGTGGCAGTGGTGGTGGTGATGGTTGTGGTGAAAGTGGTGGTGGTGGTGATGGTTGTGGTGGTAGTGGTGGTGATGGTTGTGGTGGTGGTGATGGTTGTGCTGGTAGTGGTGGTTGTGGTGGTAGTGGTGGTGGTGATGGTTGTGGTGGAAGTGGTGGTTGTGATGGTTGTGGTGGCAGTGGTGGTTGTGATGGTTGTGGTGGCAGTGGTGGTGGTGATGGTTGTGGTGAAAGTGGTGGTGGTGGTGATGGTTGTGGTGGTAGTGGTGGTGGTGATGGTTGTGCTGGTAGTGGTGGTTGTGGTGGTAGTGGTGGTGGTGATGGTTGTGCTGGTAGTGGTGGTTGTGGTGGTAGTGGTGGTGGTGATGGTTGTGGTGGTGGTGATGGTTGTGCTGGTAGTGGTGGTTGTGGTGGTTGTGGTAGTGGTGGTGGTTGTGCTGGTAGTGGTGGTGGTGATGGTTGTGCTGGTAGTGGTGGTGGTGATGGTTGTGGTAGTGGTGGTGGTTGTGGTGGTGGTGATGGTTGTGGTGGCAGTGGTGGTGATGATGGTTGTGGTGGTGGTGGTGATGGTTGTGCTGGTGGTGGTTGTGGTGGTAGTGGTGGTGGTGGTTGTGGTGGTAGTGGTGGTGGTGGTTGTGGTGTCAGTGGTGACAGTGATGGTTGTGCTGGTGGTGGTGGTTGTGGTGGTTGTGGTGGTAGTGGTGGTGGTGATGGTTGTGGTGATAGTGGTGGTGGTGATGGTTGTGGTGGCAGTGGTGGTGGTGATTGTGGTGGAAGTGGTGGTGGTGATGGTTGTGGTGGTAGTGGTGGTGATGGTTGTGGTGGTGGTGGTGGTGATGGTTGTGGTGGTGGTGGTGATGGTTGTGGTGGTAGTGGTGGTTGTGATGGTTGCGGTGGTAGTGGTAACGGTTGCTGTGGTAGTGATGGTGATGGTTGCGGTGGTAGTGATGGTGGTGGTTGCGGTGGTAGTGATGGTGGTGGTTGCGGTGGTAGTGATGGTGGTTGCGGTCGTAGTGATGGTGATGATGGTTGCGGTGGTAGTGATGGTGGTGATGGCTGCGGTGGTGGTGATGGTTGCGGTGGTGGTGATGGTTGTGGTGGTTGCGGTGGTGGTGATGGTTGTGGTGGAAGTGGTGGTAGTTGCGGTGGTAGTGGTGGTGGTGATGGTTGCTGTGGTAGTGGTGGTGGTGATGGTTGCGGTGGTAGTAGCGGCGGTTGCTGTGGTGGTGATGGTTGCTGTGGTAGTGATGGTGGTGATGGCTGCGGTGGTGTTGATGGTTGTGGTGGTGATGGTTGCGGTGGTAGTGATGGTTACGGGGGTGGTGATGGTTATGGTGGCAGTGGTGGTGGTTGTGGTGGTTGCGGTGGTGGTGGTGGTGATGGATGCGGTGGTAGTGGTGGCGATGGTTGCGGTGCTAATGGTGGTGGTGATGGTTGCGGTGGTAGTGATAGTTGCGATGGTAGTGATGGTTGCAGTGGTGATGATGGTTGTGGTGGTAGTGGTAGTGATGGTTGTTGTGGTGATGATGTTTGTGGTGGTAGTGATGGTTACGGTGGTGGTGATGGTTACGGTGGTAGTGGTGGTTGCTGTGGTGGTGGTGATGGTTGTGGTGGTGATGGTTGCGGTGGTAGCGGTGGCGGTTGCTGTGGTGGTAATGATGGTTGCGGTGGTAGTGGTGATGGTTGTGGTGGTGGTAGTGGTGATGGTTGTGGTGGTAGTAGTGGTGATGGTTGTGGTGGTAGTAGTGGTGGTTGCGGTGGTAGTGGTGGTGGTTGCGGTGGTAGTGGTGGTTGCGGTGGTAGTGGTGGTGGTTGCAGTGGTGGTTGCAGTGGTAGTGGTGGTGATGGTTGCAGTGGTAGTGGTGGTGATGGTTGCAGTGGTAGTGGTGGTGATGGTTGTGGTGGTAGTGGTGCTGGTTGCGGTGGTAGTGGTGCTGGTTGCGGTGGTAGTGGTGCTGGTTGCGGTGGTAGTGGTGGTGGTTGCGGTGGTGGTGATGGTTGCGGTGGTAGTGGTGGTGATGATTGCGGTGGTAGTGGTGGTGAAGATTGCGATGGTGGTGGTGATGGTTGCGGAAATAGTGGTGGTGGTGATGGTTGCGGTGGTAGTGGTGGTGGTGATGATTGTGGTGATGGTGGTGGTGATGGTGGTGGTGATGGTTGTGGTGGTGGTGGTGATGGTGATGGTGGTGGTGGTGATGGTTGTGTTGGTGGTGGTGACGGTTGTGTTGGTGGTGGTGATGGTTGCGTTGGTGGTGGTGATGGTTGCGGTGGTGGTGATGGTTGCGGTTGTGGTGGCGGTGGTAGTGGTGGCGGTGGTAGTGGTTGTGGCTGCAGTGGTGATGGTTGCGGTGGTGGTGGTTGCGATGGTTGCGGTGGTGATGGTGATGGCTGCGGTGGTGGTGGTGATGGTTGCGGTGGTAGCGGTGGCGGTTGCTGTGGTGGTAATGATGGTTGCGGTGGTAGTGGTGATGGTTGTGGTGGTGGTAGTGGTGATGGTTGCGGTGGTAGTGGTGGTGGTTGCGGTGGTAGTGGTGGTTGCGGTGGTGATGGTTGCAGTGGTAGTGGTGGTAATGGTTGCAGTGGTAGTGGTGGTGATGGTTGTGGTGGTAGTGGTGCTGGTTGCGGTGGTAGTGGTTGCAGTGGTAGTGGTGGTGGTGCTGGTTGCGGTGGTGGTGGTTGCGGTGGTGGTGATGGTTGCGGTGGTAGTGGTGGTGATGGTTGCGGTGGTAGTGGTGGTGATGGTTGCGGTGGTAGTGGTGGTGGTGATGATTGTGGTGATGGTGGTGGTGATGGTTATGGTTGTGGTGGTGATGATTGTGGTGATGGTGGTGGTGATGGTGGTGATGGTTGTGGTTGTGGTGGTGGTGATGGTGGTGGTGGTGATGGTGGTGATGGTGATGGTTGTGTTTGTGGTGGTGACGGTTGCGCTGGTGGTGATGGTTGCGTTGGGTGGTGATGGTTGCGTTGGTGGTGGTGATGGCTGCGGTGGCGGTTGCGGTGGTGGTGATGGTTGCGGTTGTGGTGGCGGTGGTAGTGGTTGTGGTGGTAGTGGTGGTAGTGGTGGTGGTTGCAGTGGTGGTGATGGTTGCGGTGGTGGTGGTTGCAGTGGTGGTGGTGGTGGTGATGGTTGCGGTGGTGATGGTGATGGCTGCGGTGATAGTGGTGGTGGTGGCTGTGGTATTAGTGGTGGTGGTGGTGGCTGTGGTAGTAGTGGTGGTGGTGGTGGTGGCTGCGGTAGTAGTGGTGGTGGTGGTGGCTGTGGTAGTAGTGGTGGTGGTGGTGGCTGTGGTAGTAGTGGTGGTGGTGGTGGCTGCGGTAGTAGTGGTGGTGGTGGTTGCTGCGGTAGTAGTGGTGGTGGTGGTTGCTGCGGTAGTAGTAGTGGTGGTGGATGCGGTGGTAATGGTGGTGGTGGTGGCTGTGGTAGTAATGGTGGTGGTGGTGGCTGTGGTAGTAGTTATGGTGGTGGTGGCTGTGGTAGTAGTGGTGGTGGTGGTGGTGGCTGCGGTGGTGGTGGTGGTGGCTGTGGTATTAGTGGTGGTGGTGGTGGCTGTGGTATTAGTGGTGGTGGTGGTGGCTGCGGTAGTAGTGGTGGTGGTGGTGGCTGTGGTAGTAGTGGTGGTGGTGGTGGCTGTGGTAGTAGTGGTGGTGGTGGTGGTGGCTGTGGTAGTAGTGGTGGTGGTGGTGGTGGCTGCGGTAGTAGTGGTGGTGGTGGTGGCTGCGGTAGTAGTGGTGGTGGTGGTGGTGGCTGCGGTAGTAGTGGTGGTGGTGGTGGCTGCGGTAGTAGTGGTGGTGGTGGTGACTGCGGTAGTGGTGGTGGCTGTGGTAGTAGTGGTGGTGGTGGTGGCTGCGGTAGTAGTGGTGGTGGTGGTGGCTGTGGTAGTAGTGGTGGTGGTGGTGGTGGCTGTGGTAGTAGTGGTGGTGGTGGTGGCTGCGGTAGTAGTGGTGGTGGTGGTGGCTGCGGTAGTAGTAGTGGTGGTGGTGGTGGCTGCGGTAGTAGTGGTGGTGGTGGTGGCTGCGGTAGTAATAGTGGTGGTGGTGGTGGATGCGGTGGTGGTGGTGGTGGTGGTAAGAGTATCAAATAGCGGAGGTGAAGTATCAGGTGAAGGTGGTGACCACAGGGTGATCTCACCTTGCACGACCACACGCTAAGGTTTCCCTCAGGTCCTCTAACTAATGTTTCCATGCCAACCCCACGACACATGTTTCAGTGCGCACCTGTCCGCGTCTCATCCCCCCATCCTAATCCCCTTTCTTCTCCGTCTTCGTAACACTTCCCCTCCCTCCTCTGTCCCATTCCCTTTTTCTCTCCACGAATAAACTTTTCTCTTTTACCAAACCAGCCTAGCGACTCAACCTCTGAGAAAAATTAATATAATACAATAGAGGTTAGAAGTGTCAAGCCTACACTCACTGGGTGTTGCTACCACTGAACACATTACAAACCTGTAATCACGACTCCCCGAGTCCAGTAGAGTTCCTGGTTGTCGCGAGATGAGTGAGAGTATGTATTCCGGGGGGCACCGCACCCGCGGCCCGGTCCCGTACCAGGCCTCCCTCATGCTGGCCTGATAACCTAGCTGTTGGTGCAAGCCGCGCGCAATCCAACGAATGCACCGAATCTACATTGTCCTAATGTATTTTTGTTGGGCAATGTTTTGTTAGTGGGATGGATTGTGAAGGCCCTACCTAGTATGGGCCAACAGGCCTGCTGCAGTGTTCCTCCTTTCTTATATTCTTATGTTATGTTCTTATGCATATATGCGTTCTTAGATTTCCAGTCCAAATTACTCAGCTACCTTTTTCATCTCTCTCTCTTATACAATGTATATAGTTTTTTTTTTTTTTTTGTCTCGCTATCATGATGGGAAAATTCTTTATAAAAATTACATTTATCTTTTTCATCCTTTGTATGGTAATTACTAAGTAAAGGTAACTTCAGCATTGTTGTAACGAAACTTTTGAAGCTCCCGTAACTGATGACCTAATGGTCCAGCACTGACCATTTGAACCGATGAATTATTAATGTAATACCTGCAGTAGCCTTATTGCCTTACTGAAGACGTTGCTAACCCACCTCAGGCTTACAGACTTCAACACTATGTATTATGTAATATGAGAAACACTTAGTTTTTACTTCTACCATGTAACAATTAAATTTATCAGGGAAGCATATAACCTAGTCAGGTTAGTCACATTCACTTAACGGAGGAGTACGGCATCTGACCTAGTAGCGCAAGCTAGCCAGCTCCAACTCACACCCACTCATGTATTTAACCAATATATTTTTAAAACTACACAACGTCTTAGCTTCTATGAAGGTACTCGGGAATTTGCTCCACTCAAATCTATTACCAAACCCGTGCTTTCCTATATCCTTCCTAAATCAGAATTTTTCCAACTTAAAACCATTGCTGCGAGTCCTGTCTATGCTAGACATTTTTAGCAAGCTATTTACATCCCCTTTGATATATTTTTGAAGAGTTTCGAGTGTGTCTACTCTCTGAGCCTGGCCATGGGCTAGGCTCGTCTGGTGCTTGCCTAGTCAACCAGGCTGTTGCTGCTGAAGGCCCGCTGCCCCACATATCCATCACAGATTGGTTGATCTGGCACCTGAAGATACTTGTCCAGTTTCCTCTTCAAGGCTTCTCCACTTGTTCCAGCCGTTTCTGACATCTTCTGGTAAGATGTTGAATAGTCTGGGACCCCGGATGTTGATACAGAGTTCCTTTATTGTCCCCACCGCACCCCTGCTTCTCATTGGCTTTATTTTGCACTTGCTCCCATATCTCTCACTCCAATATGTTGTTATGGCAGTGTGCAGATTTGGGACCAGACCCTCGAGTACTTTCGAGGTATATATTATCATTCTCTCTCTCTTCCGCTCCAATGAGTACATGTTCAAGACTTGAAGGCGTTCCCAGTAGTTTAGATGCTTTACTGGCTTCATGTGAGCCGTAAACGATCTTTGTATCTGTTCCAGCTCCGATATTTCTCCTGCTTTGAACGTGGCCGTCAGCACTGAGCAATATTTTAAGTGAGGAAGCACTAGTGATTTGAAGAGTGTCACCATCGGCATTATTTCCCTTGTTTTGAATGTAATCTTCCTGGCTGTCGTGATCTTTGTCTTGTTATGGTCTTTAAAGGAAAGGTCCGCTGACAATTATTCCCAGGTCTTTTACGCTCTATTTGGTGACCCTCTTGAGTTTTGTAGTGTTCTTTTTGAGTTCTTCATTCTTTCCATACCTAAGCAGCTGGAACTTATCACCACTGAACGTCATGTTATTCTCTACTGCCCACTGGAAAACCCTGCTTATGTCTTCCTGTAATTTTTCCGTGTCCTCTACCGTAGTGACGTTCATGCTTATTTTAGTGTCATCTACAAATGATGATATAAAAGTGTGCCGGGTGTTTTTATCTATGTCTGCTATGAGGATGAGAAACAGCAGAGGTGCCAAGACAGTGCCTTGGGGCATTGAGCTTTTGATCTCGCTGATGCTGCCCTGTTCACTACTATTTGTGTTGTGTGTTAGGAACCTGAAAATCCATCCGCCTACCTTCCCTGTAATGCCCACAGACCTCATTTTGTGCGTTATCACTCCATGATCGCATTTGTCAAACGCCTCTGCAAAATCTGTGTAAATCACATCTGCGTTTTGGTCGTCTTCCAATGCCTCCGTAATTCTGTCATAATGGTTCGGCAGCTGTGACATGCATGATCGTCCTGCTCTAAAATCATGCTGGTTCGGGTTATGCTGGTTGTGCTGGTCCATGAAGTTTATAATCTGCCGTCTCATCACTCTTTCGAAGATTTTTATGATGCGAGAAGTTAGGGCTACTGGTCTGTAATTTTCAGCTAGAGCTCTACTACCTCCCTTATGCAAATGAGCTATGTCTGCACTCTTTAAGGCCTCCGGTATTTCACCTAGGTCCAAGCTCTTTCTCCAAAAAATGCCGAGTGATCGTGCTAATGGTACTTTACACTTCTTTATAGAGCACTCAATGAATCTGGTCCAGGTGCTGAGTGGGCATGATGTCCATTTCTTTCTCTAAATCTATGGGATTTGTACTGTCAGTTAGTTTGTCTGCGCGGCTTTCTTCTGGAGTGAAAAATATTTCTGCATATTCTACCTTGCTCTCATTTAGTGGGTTGCTGAACACCGACTCATACTGTTATTCTAGAATTTCACTCATTTCTTGTTCATCGTCAGTATACAAGTCTCCTTTCAGTAGTGGTCCAATTCTACAGATAGTTCTTAACTTGGATTTTGCAGAGGATTAGAAATATTTTAGGTTTCTCGCAATATCCTGTATGGCCCTTTGTTCCCTTTGTACTTCTTCTGTGAGGTATGACATCCTAAGTTTTTGCTCTATTTCAGTGATTTCTTGTCTAAACCCATCTTTCCTCTGCTGAAACATATTTGTGTTTTTAAGCAATTCAGTAACTCGTTTTCTTTTGTACCATCTCCTATGCTCTCTCTCTCTATATATATCTGATCTTTTGGGTTTCCTCAATTGTACGCGCTGCATACATACCTTGTATGCTTCTTTATTCAGCTTCTCTAGGCACTGGTGGGGATTTAGGGTGCTCATGTCTGATTCCCAGGGTATGTCTGATAGCTCTTGGTTTATTTTTTTCCAAGTAAATTCTATGGTTAAAATTAAACTTACTGAACATCCCGTCTCTACCTTTAGTGGTGCCGTTCCCTAACCCTGAGTTAATACTTGTTTGAACTTTATGATGTTGTGATCAGAGTATATTGTCTTTGTAACTGTTATGTCTCTGATTAGTTCCTCGTTGTTTGTGAATACCAAATCCAGGGTATTTTCATTTCTAGTGGGATCAGTTATCTGTTGGTTCAATGAGTACTTTCCACAAAGCCTCATTAGTTCCTTGGTATGTGCCTGTAGGGCCAGGGTGCTTCCTGTTTTCCATTTATACACCTCAACTTAACTAGATAGTTGTATATAGAGGCACACCCAGTCACCCTGACAAGGCAAACTACTACCCCGAGGGTGTATCCAAAGTCAGCCTTGTCATTTGGTTCAAGCCAGAGTAAACATGACTGGCAGCCGCAGTCACAAGGTGAGCAATACAAGAATTTGTATTTCCTGTATTCTCTTATTTATCACATTTCTTTATGTTAGTTCCGTCATCAGAGCGATAATGAACCCCCTGCACTCTATTCACCCACCTATCTAATATCTGTCTGTTTTTTTACAACTGTATACAATCCTCCAATCATTTCTTCATCCACCTAGTTATTCAACTGTCCTTGCCCTTTATTCATCCTATCACCAGTCCTCCTCTTTATCCAGCCCGCCACCAGACCTACTTTTTATCCATCCTATCACCAGTCCTCCCCTTTATCCATCATATCACCAATCCTCCCCTTTATCTAGCTCATCACCAGACCTTTCCTTTATCCAGCCATCCTGTAGTCCTTTAATACATCCAGCTTTTTAAAGGAAACTAGATCACTACATCTGTCAAGTGCCAGATCAACCACGCTGTGGTGGCAGTGTAAGCCACCAGACCACAAACAACAAGTGTTAAATGCCTATATGTCATTGATGGGGTTCCAGTTTTCCTAGGCCAGGCTTCTCTGGTGCTTGCCTAGTCAACCAGGCTGTTGTTGCTGGAGGCCCGCTGGCCCACATATCCATCACAGCCTGGCTGATCTGCCACCTACCGGAGGAAATTGTCGAGTTTCCTCTTGAAGGCTTCTACACTTGTTTCAGCATTTTTTTTTTCTTGTGATCTCTGGTAAGATGAATAGACTGGGGCAATATATGCTAATACAAACTCTCTTACTGTTCCCAAGGCGCCCCTGCTTGTCACTGGGATTATTCTATACATTCTGCCCTATTTCTCACTCCAGTACGTTATAACAGTGTGCAGATTTGGGATCAGGAAAGCACCACTCACGTGTGTGTATGTGTATGTATATATATATATATATATATATATATATATATATATATATATATATATATATATATATATGTATATATATATATATATATATATATATATATATATATATATATATATGTGTGTGTGTGTGTGTGTGTGTGTGTGTGTGTGTGTGTGTGTGTGTGTATTATTGTGACCACGAACGAGTGGTATTGATCAATAACAACACTGCACTAGCCAAGGACTCGAACCCATGCTGCTCTGGCCTGCCTCATGGTAGTACACCAAACAGGGACTAGAATGAAATTATCCTAGAATCATCCACACCATCGTGTGTCCTTGGGTAGCGAGTACAACATCCAGTTCCGCTGGATGCGCTGCTCTTAAGGATCGTATGGTCCAGTGGATTAGGGTGTCATAATATATATATATATATATATATATATATATATATATATATATATATATATATATATATATATATATATATATATATATATATATATATATATATATATATATATATATATATATACGTATATATATATATATATATATATATATATATATATATATATATATATATATATATATACGTATATATATATATATATATATATATCGTGCCGAATATGTAAAACTGGTCAATTAGCAAGAACTCATTTAAAATTAAGCCCTTTCTAAAATTTTCTCTTATACGTTTAAAGATATATTTTTTTCATTAATGTAAATGTAAAAATTTTAATTTTGCACTAAAAGGATCTTAGAAAACTTACCTAACCTTATTATAACAAGAACAATTTATTTTAGCCTAACCCAACTAAATATATTTTAGATTTGTTTACAATAATTTAATACTAAACAAACACAGTGAAATATATTTTTTTCGTTAGGCTCAGAATGATTTTGGCGAAATTATTGCATACACAAATTTTTGCTTGACCTATATGGCAAGATGAGAGTTGCTATTTAAGCCAAGATCGCAAGTTCTGCCTATTCGGCACGACGTATATATATATATATATATATATATATATATATATATATATATATATATATATATATATATATATATATATATAATGTATTTATGTATGTCATGCTGAATAAGTAAAACTTGCTCTTTTGGCTTAAATAGCAACGCCCTTCTTGCTAAGTAAGGCACGCAAAAATTTGTGTATGTAATAATTTCGAAAAAATCATTCTGAACCTAAAGAAACAAATATATTTGTATTCCTTATTAATGTATACTTACTTAAAGTATATTTAGATGGACTAGGCTAAATTAAATTGCGCGTTATAAAGGTTAGGTAAGTTTTCTAAGCTTCTTTTGGTACAAAATTATTAATTTTTACATTAACATAAATGAAAAAAATATATATTTAAACATATAAGATAAAAATTTAGAAAGGACTTAATTTTAAACAAGTTTTTGCTAACTGACCAGTTTTACCTATTCGGCACGGCATATATACGTATATATATATCCTGTATCTCCTCCACTTAATGGAGTACATATTTAGAACGTCGAAGCTTTCTCAGTATTTACACGCTCGATTGCTCTATGCGGACCATACGATCCAGCTCTAATAACTCTCTTGCCCTGAACGAAGCCTTGAATACTGAATCATACTCTACGCGAGGGTACACAATTTGAATAGTATCACCACTGGCATTACCTGGCCAAACAGGCAATCAGTAGAAAGGCCTGGCCCAACGCCTAGCTTCGATGGTTGAAAAAAAAAATGGAAACCTGAGGAAGAGAAAGATATCACAAAGTACATCCCAGGTGTTCGTTCAGCAGGTGTGGAGAAGCACCAGCATCATGGCGGGAGGTTAAGGACAGAAGTCATAAATATTGTGTTTGTCCTTCTAGGAAACTAGCCCCTCCCCCCACCCCCCACACACACACTCAGCCTTGAAAAGTACCTTTAACCTGTTTGCACAGTTTTCCCACTCTGGCAGCCCAGCCTTGGGCCAACTTTGTTTGGTGGTTCGCCTGGTCAAGCAGACTTGTTCATAACACACTTTTTTTTTGTTTGTTTTACTAGGTTAATTTTTGGACGCGTTGCTCAACGTCAATTTCTTAAAACTCTTTATTTTAAATCGAGTTAAGATTTTTGGTTGGGTTACATAAACCTACACTATGTTATATTAAACCACAAATAAGCAATTCCGAAAGCTGACCACTGCGATATGCCTACCAAAGATGACCGTGAAAAACAAGTTAACATTGAAGACGTATCCCTGCTGAACTGTGAAGGTGTATCCCTGCTGAACTGTGAAGGTGTATCCCTGTTGAACTGTGAAGGTGTATCCCTGCTGAACTGTGAAGATGTATCCCTGCTGAACTGTGAAGTTGTATCCCTGTTGAACTGTGAAGGTGTATCCCTGTTGAACTGTGAAGTTGTATCCCTGCTGAACTGTGAAGGTGTATCCCTGTTGAACTGTGAAGGTGTATCCCTGTTGAACAATAAAATGGTATAAAATACCGACATGTTGTTAGGTAAGAGACATATGCAACAGTTAGGTATCTTTATTTCGAAACGTTTCGCCTACACAGTAGGCTTCTTCAGTCGAGTACAGAAAAGTTGATAGAAGCAGAAGAGACTTGAAGACGATGTAATCAGTCCATCACCCTTAAAGTTTTGAGGTTGTCAGTCCCTCAGTCTGGAGAAGAGTATTGTTCCATTGTATGGAATAATATGGAGTTGAAGTGATAGAATGGAGCCTTATATAGCGCCAGGAGGTGAGACGTAGGTCACTAGTAGAGTAAGAATGTAGACGTTGAGAGGTCAGGTCCCTCTCAAATCCAGCCATTCTCACTAGTAGAGGTTGTTGAAGTTGATTCCAAGTCTGTACCAAGATACCCTTGTGTTGCAGTGTCTGACAGAGTGAACAATAAAATGGTATAAAATACCGACCCTGTTGAACTGTGAAGGTGTATCCCTGCTGAACTGTGAAGGTGTATCCCTGCTGAACTGTGAAGGTGTATCCCTGTTGAACTGTGAAGGTGTATCCCTATTGAACTGTGAAGGTGTATTCCTGCTGAACTGTGAAAGTGTATCCCTGTTGAGCTGTGAAGGTGTATCCCTGCTGAACTGTGAAGGTGTATCCCTGCTGAACTGTGAAGGTGTAGCCCTGCTGAACTGTGAAGGTGTATCCCTGTTGAGCTGTGAAGGTGTATCCCTGCTGAGCTGTGAAGGTGTATCCCTGCTGAACTGTGAAGGTGTATCCCTGTTGAGCTGTGAAGGTGTATCCATGCTGAACTGTGAAGGTGTATCCCTGTTGAACTGTGAAGGTGTATCCCTGCTGAACTGTGAAGGTGTATCCCTGCTGAACTGTGAAGGTGTATCCCTGCTGAACTGTGAAGGTGTATCCCTGTTGAGCTGTGAAGGTGTATCCCTGCTGAACTGTGAAGGTGTATCCCTGTTGAGCTGTGAAGGTGTATCCCTGCTGAACTGTGAAGGTGTATCCCTGTTGAGCTGTGAAGGTGTATCCCTGTTGAGCTGTGAAGGTGTATCCCTGCTGAACTGTGAAGGTGTATCCCTGTTGAGCTGTGAAGGTGTATCCCTGCTGAACTGTGAAGGTGTATCCCTGTTGAACTGTGAAGGTGTATCCCTGTTGAGCTGTGAAGGTGTATCCCTGCTGAACTGTGAAGGTGTATCCCTGTTGAGCTGTGAAGGTGTATCCCCGTTGAACTGTGAAGGTGTATCCCCGTTGACCTGTGAAGGTGTATCCCTGTTGAACTGTGAAGGTGCATCCCTGTTGAGCTGTGAAGGTGTATCCCTGCTGAACTGTGAAGGTGTATCCCTGCTGAACTGTGAAGGTGTATCCCTGTTGAACTGTGAAGGTGTATCCCTGTTGAGCTGTGAAGGTGTATCCCTGTTGAACTGTGAAAGTGTATCCCTGTTGAACTGTGAAGGTGTATCCCTGTTGAACTGTGAAGGTGTATCCCTGTTGAACTGTGAAGGTGTATCCCTGTTGAACTGTGAAGGTGTATCCCTGTTGAACTGTGAAGGTGTATCCCTGTTGAACTGTGAAGGTGTATCCCTGTTGAACTGTGAAGGTGTATCCCTGCTGAACTGTGAAGGTGTATCCCTGTTGAACTGTGAAGGTGTATCCCTGTTGAACTGTGAAGGTGTATCCCTGTTGAACTGTGAAGGTGTATCCCTGCTGAACTGTGAAGGTGTATCCCTGTTGAACTGTGAAGGTGTATCCCTGTTGAACTGTGAAGGTGTATCCCTGCTGAACTGTGAAGGTGTATCCCTGTTGGTGGAAGTGTGGTAGTGCAGCAGCCCAGGAAGACCATCATGGGAAATATGGTGTGGAAAGAACTACCAAAGTCAATGATATTACTGGTAAGCGCTCGCGCGCGCGCGCGCGAGCGAGCGAGCGAGCGAGCGAGCGAGCGAGAGAGAGAGAGAGAGAGAGAGAGAGAGAGAGAGAGAGAGAGAGACAGACAGACTGAGAGGTGGGAGAAGGTAGAAAGGGTGTGGCAGGTACTGCGTATTTCTGACTTGGTTTGTGCCACAGGAGAGAGTAAAGGAGGGGGCGAGAAAGAGA
>NC_091310.1:19999096-20001596 GCF_038502225.1 Cherax quadricarinatus | reverse complement strand
GAGACAATAGAAGACATAAGTAGCAATTTGAGGTGATCAATCACTCAGTCTAAATAAATCAGCTGGAGACGATGGAAGACGTTAAAATTTGTTTGAGGTTAAATGGACCGGCACAAGTATGTGGTGGTCCATTTAACAGCCTTGAATCTCAGATTCATCAAGACTGTGATGGACCACCAGCTTCTAGGCTGAAGGATTGATCACTTCATCCTAATTCTACATGTCTTCCACCGTCTCCAACTGATTCATGAACAATGAGGGACTGATTACGTCAAACTACTACTTCATGTCTTCTACAGACTCCGGTATTATTCTGTATTGGATTAATGAAACCACCGGCAAAACGTCTCTACAATAAAGATACCCAAGTATTGCACATGTGTTTTATTCATCTACTCTGTTTATCACTGATTATAACAGCAGCTTCTCTTATCATCTAACAATGCACTTAACTATCTGATTTTCGATTGTAACTACAAACATCGAAGTCCACTTTCCAAACCACAACTATAGCCACATAATTAAGTAAATAGCGGGTACCACCACCAAAATATAACATCCCATTTAGTAGCCAACTTCGGATTACGTCTTAAGGGTAAAGCGCAGAATACCCCAAATATTAGTGCTTGCACTCGTACTCTTTCTGATATGCATCAACAAATACTCAAAGGAAACTGAATCTTATGTATCTTTATTTGTAGACGATGTAAAATTAATGAAGAAAATCTAAGATGACTGGGATACCTCTGATGGGTTTCGAGTTTCTACTCCCCGAGCCCGACCTTGGGCCAGGCTCGTGAGAGGATTCAAATTCAGGTGAATAGGCTGAAAGAGTAGTCAGGGAGACGGCTACCTAAAATTTAGTTGTGAAAGTATTAACGACATGAGGTACTGCAGAATACACAAGAGAAAGATCTCAGAGTAAGCATTGCACTAATCATGTCACTAGAAGTACATATGGTATCATTCCTGTAATGTCAGCGGTATATGCAAAACTAGACAACCCAAGAACTTTTTTTTTAATGAACCTGAATTACGATTTATTGACATCACATATGACTTAATCAGGCCCAGGTTGGAGTATACGATGCCATCATGGAACCCCACACCTGATCAAGAACAAACTAGTACCACACATGCGGACTGAGATTGGTTTAAGTTCTAGGGAAACTGAAATACGAGGATAGACTTAATAAAAGAACTTACCTAACAACTAGAAAGAAGAATCATGGAAAATACGGTTTCGACAAATAGAACAGCCACGAGTTAATAGGGGCAGGTTCTTTACAATGCATTGAGCCAAGTCTGCTAATACCTCCCATTCTAACGCAGGTGCGTCACAGGGACGTTAGCTAGTACTTTTTCAGTCTCATTGGGGAGAGTAAGTGGACAACAAAGACGTAGTGCAGACAAAATATTAAGTTTCAAAGGTATACCTACCTGGAGTATACCTAGAGAGGGTTTCGGGGGTCAACGCCCCCGCGGCCTGGTCTCAGACCAGGCCTCGTGGCGGACCAGTGTCTGATCAACCAGGCTGTTGCCGCTGGTTGCACGTAAACCGACGTACGAACCACAGCCCGGCTGATCAGGTACTGACTTTAGGTGCATGTCCAGCGCCTTCTTGAAGACAGTCAGGGGTCTACTGGTAATACCCTTTATGTATGCTGGGAGGCAGTTGAACAGTCTTGGGCCCCTGACGCTTATTATGTTGTCTCTTAGTGTACTCGTGGCGCCCCTGCTTTTCATTGTGGGGAGGGGAGGGAATGTCGCATCTCCTGCCGAGTCTTTTGCTTACGTAGGAAGTGATTTTCGTATGCAAGTTTGGTACTAATATACACGCATCTTTCTCGCCTGCGTTCCAGGGAATACAAATCAAGCGACTTCAACCGTTTCCAGTAATTTAGGTGCTTTATCGTACTTGTGTGTGCCGTGAAGGTTCCCTGTGCATTCTTCAGGTCAGCAATTTTGCCTGCCTTGAAAGGGGCAGTTAGTGTACAGCAGTATTCCAGCCTAGAGAGAACAAGCGATTTGAAGAGAATCATCATGGGCTTGGCGTCCCTAGTTATGAAGGTTCTCATTATCCATCCTATCATTTTTCTAACAGATGAGGTAGATACATCGTTGTAGTCTTTGAAGGCGAGATCCTCTGACATTATCACTCCCAAGTTCTTCACATTAGTTTTTCGCTCTAGTGTGTGGTTAGAATTTGTTTAATACCCTGATACAGTTTTAATTTCCTCAAGTTTTCCATATCTGAGTACTTGAAATTTCTCTTCATTGAATTTCATATTGTTTTCTGCGGCCAATTTAAAGATTTGGTTGATGTCCGCTTAGAGTCTTGAAGTGTCTTCAATGGAGGACACTGTCATGACAATTCGAGTGTCATCCGCAAGGAAGACACGGAACTATGGCTTACATCTCTGTCTATGTCAGATATGAGGATGAGGAACAGGATGGAAGCGAGTACTGTGCCTTGTGGAATAGAGCTTTTCACCGTAGC
>NC_091310.1:19961596-19994096 GCF_038502225.1 Cherax quadricarinatus | reverse complement strand
GTGTGTGTGTGTGTGTGTGTGTGTGTGTGTGTGTGTGTGTGTGTGTTGGGGGGTTTGGCTGGCCAGCCGTGAGGGATGGCTGGCCAGCCGTGAGGGTTGGCTGGCCAGCCGTGAGGGTTGGCTGGCCAGCCGTGAGGGTTGGCTGGCCAGCCGGGAGGGTTGGCTGGCCAGCCGTGAGGGTTGGCTGGCCAGCCGTGAGGGTTGGCTGGCCAGCCGTGAGGGTTGGCTGGCCAGGCGTGAGGGTTGGCTGGCCAGGCGTGAGGGTTGGCTGGCCAGCCTGCTTATATTTAGAATATATTTCCACGCTGAAAATAAATTATTACAAACCATAGTACCAGGTTCACTATATAAATTATTACCAGGTTCACTATATAAATTACAAACCATAGTACCAGTTCCACTACATAAATTACCAGGTTCACTATATAAATTACCAGGTTCACTATATAAATTATTACCAGGTTCACTATATAAATTACCAGGTTCACTATATAAATTATTACCAGGTTCACTATATAAATTACCAGGTTCACTATATAAATTATTACCAGGTTCACTATATAAATTACCAGGTTCACTATATAAATTATTACCAGGTTCACTATATAAATTACCAGGTTCACTATATAAATTACCAGGTTCACTATATAAATTATTACAAACTATAGTAGCAGTGTCGTCAAATTCTGCAACATTTTTGTAGTATAATAATAAATTAATACTTGAACAGAGGCTACGGTACTTTCAAACGAAATGCATTAGCAAAATACTGAGCATGTCTTACCTTTGATGGTTCTGAGAGTTCTACTCCCGGAGCCTGGTCCTAGGCCAGGCTTGCCTGGTCAACCAAGCTGCTGCTGCTTGCAGCCCAATGACCCACATATCTATCACAATCTGGCTGATCTGTCTACCATATATTACGTGTTATCGGATACCAGCGTCTACGGTATACTGCGTATCAATAAAAAATGAGGAATTAACAAAAAAAAGGCACAATACCGTGACTGGAACACTACACAAATAACCCGCTCATAAGAGAGGGGAGCTTACGACGACGTTTCGGTCAGTGTGGCTGTAAAATGGTCCAAGTTAGACCGAAACGTCGTCATAAGCTCCCCTCTCCTATGTGCTGGTTATTTGAGAAACTAAATATACACACACCCCTCCAACACCTACTAATGCTATACATCAAGCTTGAAAAAAATAAAACATTTAAAAAGACTGTAAACAGAGACAAAAGAACGGAAGCTTGTGAGAGTGGAGAGCACAGGAAGCCCCAAGTTATGTTCAAGAGATGTTAACCACTGATACTGGCTGGCTGGTTCGGGTGACCAGGGAGACCTCTCTCACCACCAATGATCACTCCAGCTTCATATTAAATAACCAGCTCAGTCATTGCGGGTCATGTCACAACCTAAAGCTTCTGTCTTTCATCTCCGGGTAGAGAGAAATGTATGAGCAAGTACGCTTACATGTCTTGCCCCTCCTCACCTAGCAGTAAATATGTGCTAGTCAAGCACGGTGGGTGACATCTTGAGTGGTACATCATAGCTAGTGCCAGCAGTTGAAGAGAGACGAAGTAGTTTAAGCGCTCTTGCTCTTTGTAGACGAGACTATAGCAAAAGTAACACACGAGCAACATCTTTGCAGCTTCGTATTAAACGAACATCAAGTGGAAGAGTATGAGCAGGGCAGGACGTGCACACAGACCACGTCGTCCTGTTCAAGTTTCAATTGACTCCAGACATGCAGCAAGCCAAAGCACTCACGACTGAGGTGAGTGCGTGAGTGTATCCGCATGTGTGCCTAGTTATAATCAAGCAATTACATATCTTTGTTGTATGCCAGTTTCACATTCTTCCACATCACTATTATTGGCTCCCCTTATCCTGCTGAATTCTCTCCTTCCTTTCCTCCCTCCCTCCCTTTCTCTCTCCCTCCCTCCCCCCTTTCTCTATGGTTAGGTTTTTCCTCAACATTATTTTTCAATCACCCTTGGGGATTTTTGGGAGGAAGTCTTTACTTAGTAGTCCCTGATCAGAGTTGACATCGTCCGCGCCTCCTGCTACTGTTGTTCTGTTAATGTTGCTGTTGCTACTGCTGTTACTTTGTTAATGTTGTTGCTGTTTCAACTACTGTGGCTGCAGCTCTGTTGCTGTTGGTGCCGATACTACGGCTGCTGCTGCTACTACTGCTGCTGTGGCTCTGCTGATGTTGCTATTGTTGTTTCTGCAACTCTGTTAATATTGCTTTTGCTACTGCTGCGGCTTCGTTGCTGCTGCTGGTTTTCCCGTGAGCCCGGAGCAAAATTCTTTGGCAAACATTCACAGTTTGGCATAGAGCCTCCTGTGATTCTATATGAGAGGTCATCGTCTGTACAGAGTCGGATTCATATCGTTTACACCAATACATAATTATAAAACAATGAGAAAATCAAAGAAGCGAAACCAAAAATATAGTTGTACTCATCGCTAATACAAAAATCTAATTTCAGAATGCATGAGGTGCTAGTTAGCTCAACTGGTCTCCTGTATATATTAAATTAGGTATAAAAAAATGTTAAGAGCTATTATAACAAACTTAAAATGATATAAAAACTATATATCTTATAGACTTATTCAAAACTTAAATCTTATACAGAACTATAATGCTTATATAAAACTGTAAATGACATCAATGAAAATTATTCAGTAAAAAGTTCGTTGTTAATTAAATGTCTAACAAAATGCTAATTTAATATCGAAGAGAAATTTTAAATGAATGATATGGCTAATTGTAATGTTATGACGTGTTAAGGGGAACGTCAGTTCCCCTGTTTTCTAATATATTATTTTTCCCCTATGATCTGCATTGTCCATAATTACTATTGCAATTTGTTAAGTTATACCATGAATTAAGGAAAGATTCTAGAGTTCACCTTACAAAACCAGACAAAGCAAATGTAATTATAGATTGTAATTATAGATTGTAATTATAGACAAGGTAGATTATAGAGGAAAAATAAACGTGATATTAGGAGACAGGCAAACTCATGTGCTTCTTAAGTTGTTGGTAAATGACCAAGTCAGTCATACCCGTGAAGGTTTGACCATGCTAAAATTAGCATAAAAAATCACCTTAGTAAAAGACAGAAAAATTACAAATAACATCTTTTAATTTTTCGTTTGCAATAAGCAAACGAAAAATGACAAGATGTTCAGTGGTGATACAGTTCACCAGCTTAGGTGTGGGAAGAATGACAACCTAAAAACAAGCGCAACATATAAAACGCAATTCAGATCATAGCACAGACCGCAAGGAATAGGTAAAAGGCTTAGGGATAATTATGTCAGAGAATGTATCACTTGGAAAATACACTAAAATAACTGCTGCAGCGAAGGCCAGGAAACTTAAAAAAAAAAAAAAAAAAAAAAAAAAAAAAAAAAAAACAAGGGTACTTTTCAAATCACTGGTGCTCTCAAGACCTTTATATTTCGCAGCTGAGATAGAAAATGTACAAAGTTCGTATACTGTACGCACAAATTAATGAAGCATCTAAACTATTGGGAACTCCGCAAAGCACTTTGGTTGTTCTCTCTGGAACCGAGGAGAGAGATACCTGATATCTACCAGGATCATACTTGAGGGACTGGCCTGTTATAAACACTAATCAGAAAGATAGAAGAAAACGTGGATTAAACCTAGTGAGAAGCATATGTCAAGGGTACAAAAAAAAAACTAACATCCGTGACCCAAGACTATTCAACATATTACCAGTAGATATCGGAAATATTACCGGATCGAATATAAGTTTTCAAGAAGCTATACAGCTTCCTGTTACAAGTGCAGTTTAATAGGGTTGTAATGGCTATTTAGACCTGTAAGCCGCTAGCACAATCAACCTGGTTGATTGTTAGCCCCCGCAACCTGGTCTTAAGCCGGGCTTCGGAGGTAGAAGAGCCCTCCAAATAGGGCAGAAGTAAAACACAGGAAAAGGCTCCCAGTTCACTGCTTGGTCAACCAGTGTGCTAGCGGCCCGCAAGCTCCCACAACTATTATAACGCGGCAGATAAGGCGCTTTTAACACGATTTTGTCCAGGTTCGCGAAGACTTATATTTTTGTTAAGGGAGCTGGCAACTTCTCAGCACGATCACCCAACGTAGTGAACGCTTCTCAGCACGATCACCTAACGTAGTGAACGCTTCTCAGCACGATCACCTAACGTAGTGAACGCTTCTCAGCACGATCACCTAACGTAGTGAACGCTTCTCAGCACGATCACCTAACGTAGTGAACGCTTCTCAGCACGATCACCTAACGTAGTGAACGCTTCTCAGCACGATCACCTAACGTAGTGAACGCTTCTCAGCACGATCACCTAACGTAGTGAACGCTTCTCAGCACGATCACCTAACGTAGTGAACGCTTCTCAGCACGATCACCTAACGTAGTGAACGCTTCTCAGCACGATCACCTAACGTAGTGAACGCTTCTCAGCACGATCACCTAACGTAGTGAACGCTTCTCAGCACGATCACCTAACGTAGTGAACATACATGTATCTCAGCACGATCAGATCAACTAACGTAGTGAACACTTCTCAACACGATCAACGTAGTGAACACTTCTCAACACGATCAACGTAGTGAACACTTCTCAACACGATCAACGTAGTGAACACTTCTCAACACGATCAACGTAGTGAACACTTCTCAACACGATCAACGTAGTGAACACTTCTCAACACGATCAACGTAGTGAACACGTCTCAACACGATCAACGTAGTGAACACTTCTCAACACGATCAACGTAGTGAACACTTCTCAACACGATCAACGTAGTGAACACGTCTCAACACGATCAACGTAGTGAACACGTCTCAACACGATCAACGTAGTGAACACGTCTCAACACGATCAACGTAGTGAACACTTCTCAACACGATCAACGTAGTGAACACTTCTCAACACGATCAACGTAGTGAACACGTCTCAACACGATCAACGTAGTGAACACTTCTCAACACGATCAACGTAGTGAACACGTCTCAACACGATCAACGTAGTGAACACTTCTCAACACGATCAACGTAGTGAACACTTCTCAACACGATCAACGTAGTGAACACTTCTCAACACGATCAACGTAGTGAACACTTCTCAACACGATCAACGTAGTGAACACTTCTCAACACGATCAACGTAGTGAACACTTCTCAACACGATCAACGTAGTGAACACTTCTCAACACGATCAACGTAGTGAACACTTCTCAACACGATCAACGTAGTGAACACTTCTCAACACGATCAACGTAGTGAACACTTCTCAACACGATCAACGTAGTGAACACTTCTCAACACGATCAACGTAGTGAACACTTCTCAACACGATCAACGTAGTGAACACTTCTCAACACGATCAACGTAGTGAACACTTCTCAACACGATCAACGTAGTGAACACTTCTCAACACGATCAACGTAGTGAACACTTCTCAACACGATCAACGTAGTGAACACTTCTCAACACGATCAACGTAGTGAACACTTCTCAACACGATCAACGTAGTGAACACGTCTCAACACGATCAACGTAGTTAACACTTCTCAACACGATCAACGTAGTGAACACTTCTCAACACGATCAACGTAGTGAACACTTCTCAACACGATCAACGTAGTGAACACGTCTCAACACGATCAACGTAGTGAACACGTCTCAACACGATCAACGTAGTGAACACTTCTCAACACGATCAACGTAGTGAACACTTCTCAACACGATCAACGTAGTGAACACTTCTCAACACGATCAACGTAGTGAACACTTCTCAACACGATCAACGTAGTGAACACGTCTCAACACGATCAACGTAGTGAACACTTCTCAACACGATCAACGTAGTGAACACTTCTCAACACGATCAACGTAGTGAACACTTCTCAACACGATCAACGTAGTGAACACTTCTCAACACGATCAACGTAGTGAACACGTCTCAACACGATCAACGTAGTGAACACTTCTCAACACGATCAACGTAGTGAACACTTCTCAACACGATCAACGTAGTGAACACTTCTCAACACGATCAACGTAGTGAACACTTCTCAACACGATCAACGTAGTGAACACTTCTCAACACGATCAACTAACGTAGTGAACACTTCTCAACACGATCAACTAACGTAGTGAACACTTCTCAACACGATCAACGTAGTGAACACGTCTCAACACGATCAACGTAGTGAACACTTCTCAACACGATCAACGTAGTGAACACTTCTCAACACGATCAACGTAGTGAACACTTCTCAACACGATCAACTTAGTGAACACGTCTCAACACGATCAACGTAGTGAACACTTCTCAACACGATCAACGTAGTGAACACGTCTCAACACGATCAACGTAGTGAACACTTCTCAACACGATCAACGTAGTGAACACTTCTCAACACGATCAACGTAGTGAACACGTCTCAACACGATCAACGTAGTGAACACTTCTCAACACGATCAACGTAGTGAACACTTCTCAACACGATCAACGTAGTGAACACTTCTCAACACGATCAACGTAGTGAACACGTCTCAACACGATCAACGTAGTGAACACTTCTCAACACGATCAACGTAGTGAACACTTCTCAACACGATCAACGTAGTGAACACGTCTCAACACGATCAACGTAGTGAACACTTCTCAACACGATCAACGTAGTGAACACTTCTCAACACGATCAACGTAGTGAACACTTCTCAACACGATCAACGTAGTGAACACGTCTCAACACGATCAACGTAGTGAACACGTCTCAACACGATCAACGTAGTGAACACGTCTCAACACGATCAACGTAGTGAACACTTCTCAACACGATCAACGTAGTGAACACGTCTCAACACGATCAACGTAGTGAACACTTCTCAACACGATCAACGTAGTGAACACGTCTCAACACGATCAACGTAGTGAACACGTCTCAACACGATCAACGTAGTGAACACTTCTCAACACGATCAACGTAGTGAACACAACTTGTCACATTCACCTTTATAATGGTGAAATTATTTATTATTATATTATTATTATTATTATTATTATTATTATTATTATTATTATTATTATTATTATTATTATTATTATTATTATAAGCGCTACATACGTAAGAGTCAAAACACCTGAGGAATATGAGGTAATCACGTCTGAACCAAGCAAAGAAGTTTAGTTCCCAATACTTGGATCAACAGCATCAAGGAACCGTTCCTTGATGGGTAACTTAAGGAAGAAATAAGAGATGCTCAAATAAAATCGACGAGGAGGAAACCAAGAGATTCCACAACAATTGTCAAAACATCTAACAGCAAGATACCTCACACGTGCACCAGTGATTGTTGCACCTCACTGCCTCCACCACAACCTTTAAACCTCTGCCAACAAGATACCTCACATGTGCACCAGTGATTGTTGTACCTCACTATTTCCACCACAACCTTTAAACCACTGCCAGCAAGATACCTCACATGTGCACCTGTGATTGTTGCACCTCATTACCTCCACCACATTCTTTAAACCACTGCCAGCAAGATACCTCACATGTGCACCTGTGATTGTTGCACCTCACTACCTCCACCACATTCTTTAAACCACTGATAGCAAGATACCTCACATGTGCACCTGTGATTGTTGCACCTCACTACCTCCACCACATTCTTTAAACCACTGCAAGCAAGATACCTCACATGTGCACCTGTGATTGTTGCACCTCACTACCTCCACCATATTCTTTAAACCACTGCCAGCAAGATACCTCACATGTGCACCTGTGATTGTTGCACCTCACTACCTCCACCACATTCTTTAAACCACTGCCAGCAAGATACCTCACATGTGCACCTGTGATTGTTGCACCTCACTACCTCCACCACAACCTTTCAACTACATTATTATTATCAAATTTAGCACTAAATCCCTAAAGACCATACATCACTTTGTATCATTTATGCTATTATCACTTCTATTATTACTGTTATGAAGACCACATTATCACTTGTGATTTTTTTAAAGCATCTTTATATCAATATTATTCGAGTATTACCATAATAATTAATACGCCACACATGTGAGTGTCTTTGAAGGCAGTTCTTCCTAGTTATTCTTGTCTAACACCAACATTACTCGTCTTGTAGTTTATGTTTATTAAGTTTTATGTTAATCACACATCTACGTATGCTTCTTAATATTTGCCCATTTATAAGACAAATACGTGAGAAGTATATAATTAGTGGTAGCGAGAGACGATGATTGAGGGAACGCTAAGCACGTGATTAGATCATCAACTAGTGAATACTGACATCAACACCACCATTATTATTTGCAACCCGATGCTGAATGCCAAGGGGAAAGAATGGGAGAGGGAGGAGAAAGATTGGACGGAGGGGGCGGAATGAGGTAAGAGGGGAAGGAATGAGGTAAGAAAGGAAAGAATGAGGTAAGAAAGGAAAGAATGAGGTAGGAAGGGAAAGTGAGGTAGGAGGGAGAGGAAGGAATGAGGTAGGAGGGAGGGGAAGGAATTAGGCACCTCATGCCTAATAACATGCAGGTATGGTCAAGAGGTTAAGTTGTTCAGACTGAACATCAGAATTGGGAAGAAATGTGATTTAAGTGACTTTGACCGTAGAATGATTGTTGGTATCAGACGGGGTGGTTTGATTATCTCAAACTGCTGATCTCCTTGGATTTTCACGCACAACAGTCTCTAGAACTTACAGAAAATGGTATGAAAAAAACACAAAAAATCCAGTGAGTGGCAGTTCTGTGGGCAAAAACGCCTTGTTAATGAGAGAGGCCAGAGGATAATGGACAGGCGGGCTCAAGCTGACAGGAAGGCGACAATAACTCAAATAACTACCTGTTACAACAATGTCATGCAGAACATTATCTCTGAACGTAAACATCGAACCTTGAAGTGGATAAGCTACAGCAGCAGCAGACCACACCGAGTTCAACTCCTGTCGGCTAAGAACAGGAAATTGAGGCTACAGTGGACAAAGGCTCACTAAAATTGGAAGATTGTGTACGCTCGTACACACACACACACACACACACACACACACACACACACACACACACACACACACACACATATACACACACACACACACACACACACACACACACACACACACACACACACACACACACACACACACACACACACACACACACACACACACACAGCAAAGCTAAAATGCAAATACATAAATTAAAGAAAAAAAGTGAGACTGCAACACGCAAAAAAAAGTAAGTCAGAAAATGAGGAAGAAACAAAGCGTACAACCCAGAGATAACAAAAATAACAATAAAGAAGCGGTACATACAAGTTCTATGACACTGGACTCTGCAGATATGCTAATTCATCATCAAGAAGTTGGAATACTGGCAGACAACCACACTCGAGGAAATGTATGACAGCTAAGACTGAGACACTGTCATTTTCAAAATGAATGTTGCTACCATCACTGTGATGTGCAAAATCTCACCCAAGATAAAGTAATGTTATGACCGAAAATATCCAAGGTTCCACGTGCAGTAAACAAAATGCTACAAATGCACAAAAAAACACAGAAAATAATTCCAAAGAACTAATGCAAAGGAGGATCAGAAAGTGAAATAAAATGTTTCAGGATGTGTATGTAATGCCTTTTAGGCAGTCTGCTCTCTTGACATAAAGCTACGATCACTTATCCAAGCAAGTCGAGTGCAGATGCAATGCTGCAATAACTCTGTGAAAAGCAATGTGATCATGAAATTATATTTCGTTGCTGTTAAATAATAATCACCATATTTAGGCTGACCTAAATTTAAGCACAAACCAAATTTTGATATTTGGAAAAGCTCAATACAGAATCATCCGTCTGTATAATATACGCCCTCCCCCTCCCCCGAGATAGATTAATAGATTAATAAGGTGATATAGAGGAGGGCAAAATAGGAGGATATAGAAGGAAGAGGATGAACAGAAAAATATAGAAAGAGAAAGAAGGAAAAGGAAAAAAGTATGAAAGGAAATACAGATGAAGCACTCTAGAGAATAAGTAACAAGTTAGTTAACTGTTGCAGAGAGAACTGAGATGCGCTGTAATATTCGGACAGCAACGGAGGATATAACAAAAGCAACAGACATTCACGTACTGTCACGTACTAACAGCAACCATAGTGTCACATTAAGCTCAAAAATTTTCTTATCTTTCCTGGAATTAGGTTCTGCATTATTATACTGAAATTTGTAACGCTTGTAGTTTTTTAGAGGACATTATCGCATCAAAGATTTGCATAGCTTCCCAGAGTATGAATATTTTATATGTGAATTAGTATGTTTCAATTTCAAAAAGAAAAATTATTTTCTGAAATTGCTTGATAAATATATATATTTATTTCAACGTTTTACATTACTTTTTTTATATAGCACCTATTTTCTAGAATTATAATTTCGAATAAAGAAATGACAATTTTTTGTCAGTAGCAGCAGGCGAGTGTGGTACTTAGTGCATAATGGCAGCCCCTTACTGCAACCAACCCACACCCACTTTACCTCTCAGGTCACTGGCGGCACCAGTGACGATGACACTTGCAGCAGTGGCGACGGCAGTGGTAACAATAGTGGTGACAAGTGCAGCAGTGGTGACAAGGACAACAGTAGTAACAAGGGCAACAGTGGTGACAAGTGCAGCAGTGGTGACAAGTGCAGCAGTGGTGACAAGGACAACATTAGTAACAAGGACAACATTAATGACAGCCAACAGTGGTGACAAGGGCAACAGTGGTGACAGGTGCAGTAGTGGAGACAAGGACAACAGTGGTGACAAGTGCAGTAGTGGTGACAAGGACAACAGTGGTGACAAGTGCAGCAGTGGTGACAAGGACAACAGTGGTGACAAGGGCAACAGTGGTAACAAGGGCAGCAGTAGTAACAAGGACAACAGTGGTGACAAGAACAGCAGTAACAAGGGCAACAGTAGTAACAGGGACAACAGTGGTGACAAGGACAACAGTAGTAACAAGGACAACAGTGGTGACAAGGGCAACAGTGGTGACAAGGGCAACATTAGTAACAAGGACAACAGTGGTGACAAGGGCAACAGTGGTGACAAGGGCAACAATGGTGACAAGGACAACAGTAGTAACAAGGACAACAGTAGTAACAGGGGCAACAGTGGCGACAAGGACAACAGTAGTAACGGGGGCAACAGTGGCGACAAGGACAACAGTAGTAACAAGGACAACAGTAGTAACAAGGGCAGCAGTAGTGATAAGGACAACAGTGGTAATAAGGACATTAGTAAAAAGGACAACAGTAGTAACAAGGACAACAGTGGCGACAAGGACAACAGTGGTGACAAGGACATTAGTAACAAGGTCAACAGTAGTAACAAGGACAACAGTAGTAACAAGGACATTAATAACAAGGACAACAGTAGTAACAAGGGCAGCAGTAGTAACAAGGACAACATAGTAACAAGGACAACAGTAGTAACAAGGACAATAGTAACAAGGACAATAGTAACAAGGACAACATTAGTAACAAGGGCAGCAGTAGTAACAAGGACAACAGTAGTAACAAGGACAACATAGTAACAAGGACATTAGTAACAAGGACAACAGTAGTAACAAGGGCAACAGTAGTAACAAGGGCAGCAGTAGTAACAAGGACAACATAGTAACAAGGACAACATTAGTAGCAAGGACATTAGTAACAAGGACATTAGTAACAAGGACAACATTAGTAACAAGGACAACATTAGTAACAAGGACAACAGTAGTAACAAGGGCAGCAGTAGTAACAAGGGCAGCAGTAGTAACAAGGACAACATAGTAACAAGGACAACAGCAGTAACAAGGACAACAGTAGTAACAAGGACAACAGTAGTAACAAGGACAACATAGTAACAAGGACATAAGTAACAAGGACAACAGTAGTAACAAGGACAACAGTAGTAACAAGGACAACAGTAGTAACAAGGACAACATAGTAACAAGGACAACATAGTAACAAGGACATTAGTAACAAGGACAACAGTAGTAACAAGGACATTAGTAACAAGGACAACAGTAGTAACAAGGACATTAATAACAAGGACAACAGTAGTAACAGGGACAACAGTAGTAACAAGGACATTAGTAACAAGGACAACAGTAGTAACAAGGACAACATTAATAACAAGGACAACAGTAGTAACAAGGACAACAGTAGTAACAAGGACAACATAGTAACAAGGACATTAGTAACAAGGAATACAGTAGTAACAAGGACAACATTAGTAACAAGGACAACATTAGTAACAAGGGGAGCAGTAGTAACAAGGGCAGCAGTAGTAACAAGGACAACATAGTAACAAGGACATTAGTAACAAGGACAACAGTAGTAACAAGGACAACATTAGTAACAAGGACAACAGTAGTAACAAGGGCAGCAGTAGTAACAAGGGCAGCAGTAGTAACAAAGACAACATAGTAACAAGGACATTAGTAACAAGGACATTAGTAGTAACAAGGGCAGCAGTAGTAACATGGGCAGCAGTAGTAACAAGGACAACATAGTAACAAGGGCAGCAGTAGTAACAAGGGCAACGTAGTAACAAGGGCAACAGTAGTAACAAGGACATTAGTAACAAGGACAACATTAGTAACAAGTGCAACAGTAGTAACAAGGACAACAGTAGTAACAAGGAAAACATTAGTAACAAGGACATTAGTAACAAGGAGAACAGTAGTAACAAGGACAACAGTAGTAACAAGGACAACATTAGTAACAAGGACATTAGTAACAAGGGCAACAGTAGTAACAAGGACATTAGTAACAAGGACATTAGTAACAAGGACAACAGTAGTAACAAGGACAACAGTAGTAACAAGGACAACAGTAGTAACAAGGACAACATAGTAACAAGGACAACATTAGTAACAAGGCCAACATTAGTAACAAGGACAACAGTAGTAACAAGGGCAGCAGTAATAACAAGGACAACAGTAACAAGGACAACAGTAGTAACAAGGACAACAGTAGTAACAAGGACATCAGTAACAAGGACATTAGTAACAAGGACGACAGTAGTAACAAGGACATTAGTAACAAGGACATTAGTAACAAGGACAACAGTAGTAAGGACATTAGTAACAAGGACAACATAGTAACAAGGACAACATTAGTAACAAGGACATTAGTAACAAGGACAACAGTAGTAACAAGGACAACAGTAGTAACAAGGACATTAGTAACAAGGACAACAGTAGTAACAAGGACATTAGTAACAAGGACAGCATAGTAACAAGGACATTAGTAACAAGGACAACAGTAGTAACAAGGACAACAGTAGTAACAAGGACAACAGTAGTAACAAGGACAACATAGTAACAAGGACATTAGTAACAAGGACATTAGTAACAAGGACAACATTAGTAACAAGGGCAGCAGTAGTAACAAGGACAACATTAGTAACAAGGACATCAGTAACAAGGACATTAGTAACAAGGACAACAGTAGTAACAAGGACAACAGTAGTAACAAGGACAACATTAGTAACAAGGGCAGCAGTAGTAACAAGGACAACAGTAGTAACAAGGACAACATAGTAACAAGGACATTAGTAACAAGGACAACAGTAGTAACAAGGACATTAGTAACAAGGACAACATAGCAACAAGGACAACATTAGTAACAAGGGCAGCAGTAGTAACAAGGACATTAGTAACAAGGACAACATAGTAACAAGGACAACAGTAGTAACAAGGGCAGCAGTAGTAACAAGGACAACATAGTAACAAGGACAACAGTAGTAACAAGGGCAGCAGTAGTAACAAGGACATTAGTAACAAGGACAACATAGTAACAAGGACAACATTAGTAACAAGGGCAGCAGTAGTAACAAGGACATTAGTAACAAGGACAACATAGTAACAAGGACAACAGTAGTAACAAGGACAACAGTAGTAACAAGGACAACATTAGTAACAAGGGCAGCAGTAGTGGGGGTGCGCCAGACTAACCCATGGTTCACTAAGGGTGGTGTTATTCTCAGGTGTTTGATAAAGCACTCACCACCACCATTCCATCATGCACAACTTCTTGTATTTCATTTACAAAGCACTAGAAACATTTTGTTATTCAGCGTTCTAAACATATTACGTTTTCAACTATCTAATTTACACTATCATTATCTATTGTCGTGAACAATCCACTCTCATGTTACAGTAATCATAATTATAAAGCAAGTAAAATTAAACCAATTATTTTTCACATTCCGTATCCACAATTCTGTGTGTTCGGCCGTAAGCATCAGAAATTTAGACTTAAGTTAGGTTCTTAGTCATACAAGCAACCTGTGGGGATGGCTGTCTTCCCTGCCGGGCTAACAATGTACTAATTACATCTCTAGGCACTTTTCTTGTGAGAGGTTGGTCAGAAGCTACAGAAGGAACAAGTGCGCGTAGTTACAGAACTGTTTACCCGAGTCTGAGACTGCACATGACCCCGCCTCTTCAGACTACCTTTACCAGAATTGGTAATTTCTGGACTTTTAAAGGCTTTTGTTTAAGGCTCGTACATAATTTTAAACTTACACAGTAGTTTCAGACAGAAGTTTTATTTTTACATAAGCACATACATAAGCAGCAGCAGCAGCAGCAGCAGCAGCAGCAGCAGCAGCAGCAGCAGCAGCAGCAGCAGCAGCAGCAGCAGCAGCAGCAGCAGCAGCAGCAGCAGCAGCAGCAGCAGCAGCAGCAGCAGCAGCAGCAGCAGCAGCAGCAGCAGCAGCAGCAGCAGCAGCAGCAGCAGCAGCAGCAGCAGCAGCAGCAGCAGCAGCAGCAGCAGCAGCAGCAGCAGCAGCAGCAGCAGCAGCAGCAGCAGCAGCAGCAGCAGCAGCAGCAGCAGCAGCAGCAGCAGCAGCAGCAGCAGCAGCAGCAGCAGCAGCAGCAGCAGCAGCAGCAGCAGCAGCAGCAGCAGCAGCAGCAGCAGCAGCAGCAGCAGCAGCAGCAGCAGCAGCAGCAGCAGCGAGGAGGAGGAGGAGGTAGTAGTAGTAGTAAAGGAGGAGGAACCAGTCTAATACTAAGAGAGGGGAACACTGTGTACTGTTCCAGTCACGGTATTGTGCCTTTTTTTTGTCATTGCTTTCATATTTCAATTTTAGAACTACATTATCTTATCTGTGCTCATTTTACATGTTTCTACACTTACTTTCTTATCCTGTCAAACTCACAGCGAGCTGCACATCCTGCCTTAAACATTCACAGAACTTGATCTCTGAATTTTTTGTTGTCCGGTATATCGCTTGTTATCCGAGATTCGCTAGTATTTTTATCGCATCAACTTTTATTAGTAAAATATCATAAAGGAATGTAGTGGAGACTGTTCTAAAAAATTTCAGTCATCATTTATATCTATACAACTTGGTATACAGACCAGTCAGTTTTGAGGCTTATACAGTATTAGCGGTTATTTTACTGCAATTCCTAGTTGATCTCGTTCTTACTTCCCTATGATGTATCATATTTTGCTTAATGATTTTTCTGGCGCATTAAGTGCTGGTATGGTCAATAAGTTCTATGGGAATGATGCTTGATTTTTTTCATATTTACATACTTTTCAAGATGTGTGTTGAATTTGTCTAAAACGCTTCCAACACCCTGACACTAAACAAGTGCGTTCAGTTTGCACATGTATGTCAGTGTTAGTGGTTGGTGGGCGTGTGTCCGTATTCGTGCCTTTGCCTGTGTGCAGCTAGTGTGTGTGTGAGAGAGTGCCCAAGCCAGGGAGGGAGGGAGGTAGCATGTGGAGCAGCAACCACAAGGCCGCCTCACCTTTAACTCTGCTGCACACCAGCTTCTAGGACCTCCCTCCCTCACAGCTATTCCCATAAAATCTTAAAGTGTCCTACCCCCAACCCCCACCCCACCTTCTCTTCTCCATATAATGGAGATATCTTCATAATACCATTTCCCCCGTGCATGGGATAAACCATCCTGGAACGAAACTTTCCTAAAGCTGGTGAATCATTAATGGTATAATTAATGATATCCTCACTGCCCTACTGATGCCTCCTAGCTCAAGCTGACAGATTCAACACTACGAAATCTATCCCGTGTGACAGAATAGGGCAGGGGAAACTCAACTAACTTTTGTTCCCACAATATAACTACCATATGCAACAGGAAAGCAGTACATTGCTTATATATCTAATTTAGCAAAATAAAAGATTCTCTTTAATGGATGGTTTTCTTTCCCTCAGCTAACCCCCCCCCCATCCTCCTTTACCACGCCTCATTGTATTCCTTCATCTCTCCCTCTTTAGCTTTGTTGTCCCTTCCTACTCCCCCATTCAGTTTTCTTGCCTTTGTTTATGTCATTATTTCCGTTGTCCTCCCTTCTCCTCCTCTCATCTACTCCAGCCTCTCTCTGCTTCCTGTCCTTTAATGTATTTCGTTTCTCTCCTTTAATCACTTTATCATCCTCTATCATTACACCATCTTATGAACTTCCATTCCTCTCACCTCCATCACTATACTGGCAGTATGTCCATCACTTAAATATTATAGTAAAAAAGAAGCGCTAAACCTACAAGGGTCATACAGCGCCGATCCATCACTTAAAACCTACTTCCTACTCTGCTTCCTCACTCCCTCTCCCTTCTCCGTCCACTTCTCCCCTTCATCCTCTTCGCTCCTTTTTCTCCCTGTCGTTCTCTCCTCCGTCCTCCTTTTCACCTCCATCGTTTTTTTCCATCTACCTCTCCCTTCCTCCTTCCTTTTCTCCGTCTCCTCCTTCCATCTCACTCATCCTTTTCTTTCCTTCTTTTTCCACCCGTCTACCTTCTCCTTTCCCCATCCTTCTTCCACTGTCCAACTATTCTCTTCCTTACCTTTACCTTTAATATACATTTCATGAACTCTTAGAGCTTTTCTATTCCCGCAGACCGGCCCAGGGCCAGGCTTGTCTGGTGCCTGCCTTGTCAACCGGGTTGTTGCTGCCGGTGGTGAGCTGGCTCACATAACCATCACAGCTTAGCTGATCTGGCACTTGTCAAAGGTACTTGTCAAGTTTTCTCATCTGGTGGTTGCGTTGTCAAGCAGGCCATTGCTGCTGGTGACCGGCTGTCCCACATACCCATCGCAGCCTAGTTTATCTGGCACCTAGTGAAGATACTTATCCAGTTTCCTCTTGAAGACTTCTAAACTTGTCTCAGCAGTGTTTCTGATATCTTCTGGGGTGGCGCCACGGACGTTGACACAGTGTTACCTTATTGTGCCCACTGCACCCCTGCTTTTCGATGGGTTTATTCTGCATATATCTCGCTCCAGTATGTTGCTATGGTAGTGTGCAGATTCGGGACAAGGCCCTCAAGTTGTGCAAGAAAGGTATAAAATACCAGTCTCCTTGCCTTTGCTCCAGATTCTCCACCACCTCGATGCTGCGAACACCAACTCCAAGGTTGAGGGACTGAATACCTCATCTTTTGTATATAGTTCTACTGTCTTCTAATTATGTCCTACAATCTGTATTGATAAAGCCACTGGATGGCGAAACGTCTACAATAAAGATATCCAGATGTTGCACATGTGTCTTAACTTTCAAGGCCCTCAAGCACTTTCGAGGTATATTTTTTTTCACCTATCATTCTCTCATTCGCTCCAGTAAGATTAATATTAAAAATTCTTGGACCACAGATGTTGATAAAGTACTTTTTACTGGGTTTACCTTACATTTTCTACCACATCTCACGCCACATTTACCTTATTGTGTTTTTTGAAATGTCATCCAATATAATTAATCCCAGATCCTTTACATGTTCATTTCGTTCTGTGTGGTGATCCTCGTGCGCATTACAAACAGTCTCTCTTTTGAGCTCTTCATTCTTTCCATAATTAAGCAGTTGGGACTTGTCACCACTGATCGTCATGTTATTCTCCACTGCCCACATCTTTTTGAAAAATTGCAGCGTCTTCTACACAAATTTTCAAATTTATGTTGGTATCATCCGTAAATTATACGAAACAGTAGCGAGGGTTTTCATCTCTGTCTGCTATGAGAATAAGAAATAGTTAAGGAGCCAAGACTGTGCACTGGAATACTAAGCTATTCATTTTGTTTATGCTGAATTTTCTTCTGTTTACTATTCTTTGTGCTCTATCTGTCAGAAAGTTGAATATCCATTTGCCTACTTCCCCCGTTATACCATTCTCCCTCCCGTGTATACCACTGCATTTTTGTTTTCTTGCAATGCTTCCATAATTCTGTTAGAGTGGGTTAGTGACTGACAAGCATAATCTTCCCGCTCTATATTCCATTCTGCCGAAAACTTATGATATGCGATGTTGTGATGAATGGTTTTGAAAACCGACAATTTGAAGAATTGAGACATGCAACATATGGGAATCTTTATTGAAGAAACGTTTCGTCACACAGTGGCTTCATCAGTCCTGTACAAAGCAGGAAGGTATAAGGAGAGAAGTAGTTTGAGGTAATCAGTCCCTCAGCCTTGAGTCTGTGTGTTCAGTCCATCAATCTTGTAGAAAGCACAGCACATGTCCGTAGCAGTGGCTTATATACTGTAGTCAGGTGAGGCGAAGCAGAAGCAGGCGGGGTCATAGTGGAACCATCCACTAGTCTAAGTAGGTCTTTGTCCAAGTTTTGAAGAATTCTTTGTATCAAGATCCTATGATGATGCAGTGTCTGACAGTTGTGATGAATGGTTTTGAAAACAGTTTCTTCAATAAAGATCCCCATATGTTGCACAAGTGTCTCAATTCTTCGATATGCGATGTTAGGGCTACTAGTCTAATTTCTGGCTAGTGTTCTAGTTGATAAGCATGCAGTGATAAGTTTTTAAACCCCATTAGCCAGCCTCCGGTATGCAAAAGAGCTATGTTTGTACTCTTTAAGCTGCTGCAGTTTCATCTAGACCTAATCTGTTTTTCCTAAGGATACGGAGTGCTCGTGTTAGTCGCATTTTGCACTTCTTTATAAATAAGTTATTCCACGAATCCGGTCCAGGTACTGCAGGATCAGTGCTTATGTCAGTTATAACATCTGTGATACCTTCAAAATTACTAAAAAATAAAGTCTCTACCTCACTTTTGTTCAGTGGACTGCTGAACACTGATTCACATTGCTCTCTTATAATTTCACTGAACTTCCTTTACATCATCAGTGTATGAACCTACTGTGATTAATGGTCCAATTTTACAGGCAGTTTTTAACATGGATTTTACGTATGTGTAAAAATGTTTTTTTTTTTTTTTTTTTTTGCAAAAGAAAAAAAAATTCTCCAAGTTTCCGTGTTTTCTGTCGGCCATAACTCCAGAACGCCTCATTCAATCGGCTTCAGAATTTCAGTGCTTGTGTACAGTAACGGGGACCAAATTTTCTGAACAATCAATATGTGCAGATGCCCTATTATTAAAGTTGAGCACATTCCAGGCATCCTGGAAAGATTCCAATAACTTCCAAAGCTGCAGTATACACTTACGCCACTCTGCACTATTCCAATCGTGTACACGGAGGCACAGGAGACTGGGGTTATGCAATACAGGGATAGTGCAGTAACTGACATACATCTATTTTGTATTTAATTTTAAACCTTGAATGCTTGCAAACAGAAAAGAGTATTTACTATCCGGAATGTTTTGTTTTAATATCAATGGTAATGTACCATCTCATTGGCACTTGGTGTATATATCAGTGCTTTATCCAGTACTGTTTGTACACTTCTCTGTTTTACGTTCGACCCTGTTGTGTGTATGGTTGGATTAGTTTGTCCCACTGTTGTGCACCTCTCTGCCGCCTATTGTTTGTTCCATTGTTGCACACCTCTCTGCTACCTATTGTTTGTTCCACTGTTGTGCACCTCTCTGCCACCTATTGTTTGTTCCACTGTTGCGCACCTCTCTGCTACCTATTGTTTGTCCCACTGTTGTGCACCTCTCTGCTACCTACTGTTTGTTCCACTGTTGTGCACCTCTCTGCCACCTATTGTTTGTCCCACTGTTGTGCACCTCTCTGCCACCTATTGCTTGTTCCACTGTTGTGCACCTCTCTGCTACCTATTGTTTGTCCCACTGTTATGCACCTCTCTGCTACCTATTGTTTGTTCCACTGCTGTGCACCTCTCTGCTACCTATTGTTTGTTCCACTGTTGTGCACCTCTCTGCTACCTATTGTTTGTTCCACTGTTGTGCACCTCTCTGCTACCTATTGTTTGTCCCACTGTTGTGCACCTCTCTGCTACCTATTGTTTGTTCCACTGTTGTGCACCTCTCTGCTACCTATTGTTTGTTCCACTGTTGTGCACCTCTCTGCCACCTATTGCTTGTTCCACTGTTGTGCACCTCTCTGCTACCTATTGTTTGTCCCACTGTTGTGCACCTCTCTGCTACCTATTGTTTGTTCCACTGTTGTGCACCTCTCTGCTACCTATTGTTTGTCCCACTGTTGTGCACCTCTCTGCCACCTATTGCTTGTTTCACTGTTGTGCACCTCTCTGCTACCTATTGTTTGTTCCACTGTTGTGCACCTCTCTGCCACCTATTGTTTGTTCCACTGTTGTGCACCTCTCTGCTACCTATTGTTTGTTCCACTGTTGTGCACCTCTCTGCCACCTGTTGCTCTTTCTTGTTTAACCCCTTCATCTTAAAAAAAAAATGCTGTTAGTTTTCCTAACTCCCACTTTCAGGTGGTAGTCGGGGCAGCTAGGGTCATAACATTCTCCGGACTGCATCGAGAAGCTTAGCACATCTCCAGATGGAAGCGGCTGTATTTTTCTTTTTGAGTGACCCTTTCCCAAGATACTGGAAAATTTTATGTATTGGAACCAGCATATTCATCCATGTACGACAATCCCTTAGTGTAGTTCTGTATTTACAAATGTTCTTACTGCTTACATCTTGTCACAGACTCATTTCTGTTTTGTGTGTGGTAGCCCGGCATGTCTTGTCTACCCTTCCCTGGCCATATTTCTCTAGCTTGTTTTCTTTATTGTTTTCGTGGAATTTTCTCTTCATTTTTTTTTAATTTTGCACCCTGCAGTGGAAAATACTGTATATATTTTCCGGAAATACGGTAATTTATAGATAAATAGATGACCATACTGTATTTAATAATATTTATGTCATAGAAAACGGAAATCCTGCGTCTGGGCAGGAGACTCGCCATCTTGGTTTTGAATTTTGTACAAACGTTGGTGTAATGGGAAGAATTTTTCGTGCTCTAGAGGTTAAAATTGTGTTGACACCACTCAAATAGGAGGCAAAATTGGTGGATGTGCATTCCTGCATAACTTGAGATATCAGACGACTGGACAAGACAGCTCCAGGAACCTCAGATAAGCTCTCTAGATTTGTGTGTAATTCTGGCCAGCTTTATTTTCATAGATTTAGTTAGAGTGAGGTTTTCTGAGTATGATACACATTAATCTCCAGCCAAATTGGTGAGTGATATTAAGATATATTTTCCTTCTGTTATGTAATTGTGTATATATATAACCATTTATTTTTAATATACAGTCCACAAATTTATATATTTACCAGTATTCCTGGTGTATGTATATTTCATTTAATTAATAGGTCCAGAGCAACTTGTGGTTATGACAGTGGTAGGTATCGAAGGGGGACATTTTTTGCGACCTAGGTGTCCCAAATTCCTACTTGTCTATGTAACATTGATAAATAATAATTATCTTTGTTATCATTTACTGTTATGTACATAATCAGTTACATTCAGATAAATGCAATTTTCCACATTTAATTTGCCTGTTGGTCCTTCTTGAACCGGAGGTAATTAGTGAAGTCATTAATTAGTTAATTACTTAATAATTATATGTGAAATGACAGAAGGAGGTGGATGTTAAGTTCACAAATTTACTTAATGTGTAGTGGATTATAATTATTACAATATTAATTTGGATAAGTCAAGTGTGGCTAAAGAATATATTAATGCGTATAAGTGTATGTGTAATTCATAAGGCAAGTGAAGCTAATTAATGTGTATATTAATTTTGCAAAGCCAAAGTGGCTAGGATTTATATTAATGTATTTGCATAATATTAATTTGATAAGATAATTCTGGCCAAGATTTATATCAGTGTATGTGTAATTGATAAGCCAAGTGTAACTAATATTGTGTATAATATTAATTTTTGCTATGCCAAATTCTGGCAAGGATTTATTAATTTGTATAATATTAATTTTGATGAGCCAAGTTTGTACTAATGTACATTTAAAATTTATATTACAATTTTTTACATGTAATTGCTGAGCTCAAGTAGCTGGGATTTATTCAAAGGTAGGTTGTGTCAGTGTTATTGATTGGGTTGAATTTAATACATTGCATCATGGCTGAAAATGAGGAAATTAATATAGAAGACAAACATATGGAATATAGAGTAAAGAAAGCATCAATACAGGCTAGAAAAGTTCATGTAACCAAGGCATATAATAAGTGCTTGGAATTAATGAATCAAGAAACTGTAAATACTGATGATTTAAAATTGTATTTAGATGCTTTAGGTAATAGATATGATTCATACAAATTATATTACAGCAAATATGAAGGAGACTTGTTAGTAAACTGTGTAGATGAGACTGAAGTAGATCTCATGATTAATCAGTATTATGAATTAGAGGAAAAGATTCTTTCTTGTAAAAGTCAGGCCTTGAATAAATTAAAATGTGTAAACCAGACAGTTAATCAGCCTGCTCCAACAAATAATATGTCTTTGCCAAAACTCCCAGAACTATGTTTACCTGTATTTAATCCTGGTGAAAATTGGGAGGAATTTTGGTCAATTTTTAAAGCAGCTGTGCATGACAGGAGTGACCTAGCCTGTGTAACTAAATTATTTTACCTCAAAGGACAGGTAAGAGGAGATGCTCACATACTCATACAAGCCTTTCCCAATGTAGATGGCTCTTACAAGGAAGCAGTTGACTTGTTGAAAGTCACTTATGGTAATATAGAACAAAGTAGGTTGGATCTAGTGAATATCATTATTAATTTAAAATCTCCAGATCACACTTACAAAGGTTTACAGCAGTTTAGAGTTAAACTGGAGAGCACTCTCAAAACTTTAAGTAATAAATATAATCTGAAGGAATCAGACTGGTTATTGAGTGCCATGGTACAGAATAAATTAAATTGTAAAACACTTGAATGGCTCTCGAATAAATATCACAAAGGTTATTTTGGACAGGAGGAAATAAGACTAGGTCTACAAGAATTAATTGTTCAGTTGCAGACCAGCCAACCAACTCATTTTAAAGATGCAACACATAATAACTCTGAGGTATCTGTCAAGTTTCACAAAGGGAAAAATTATCCCAATGGTAATAATCAAAATTCATTTCCTAAAAATAGTTGCAGAGGTGCATATGAAGTAGGAGGAATCAGAAATAATGATCCTCCACAAGGTAAGAAGAATAAGTACCCTCCTAAGAGTAGCCCAGTTAATACGAAACCAGTCAAAGAAGAGGAAGATTGTCTCTTCTGTAAGGGTACTCATTTTTCTAAGAATTGCAATGCATACAGTTCATGGAATGATAAAGTTGAAAGATTGGAGGAACTTGACAGATGTATCAGGTGTTTGGGTAATCACAATGTAAAGGATTGTTATGCCAAATTAAACTTCTGTTATCAATGTCACAAAGGAAGACAACATATAGTCATGTGTAAAGGTCTATATGATAATGTTGATAATAATGATAATGTTGACAATCCTGACACAACAGTAGCTAATGTAAAAATTCCTGCTAATGTTAATAATGATGGTTTTGCTGAAGTAGCCTTACCTGTGTTACAGGTAAAAATTGATGATAAAAGGCATAAATAAAAAAATGTAACTGCATTATTGGACCAGGGATCCCAGCGTACTTTCATAAAACGTAAATGTCTTGATGGTATGAAAGTACAGATGGGAGATCCCACAACTTTAAAATTATCTGGTTTTCTCTCGGATAAAAGGGCTCAATTGTATGACACTGTTTATGTAACTGTCAGGTTGGGCAATGAGAAAAAAACGTGTTAATGTAGTAATTGTTGATAGACTTCCAGAGAAAATATCTACAGTAGGGCTTAATAAAGCTACAGAAAGATTCACATAATGTAAATTTAGCACCTTCTGGTGTAAGTGATGATTCTGTAGGCCCAATAAATATTTTGATAGGTAGTGACTATTATGCCTCCTTTGTAAAGGGTATGGTAAAGAAATGTGGTGTCACCCTTTTGAAGACTGCAGGAGGCCATGTAATGTATGGTAGGATTCCTCGTAATAATAATTCATGACTAGAGGAAACTACAGATACCATAACTGTGTGTCTTACTCATGAAGTTGTACCCCAGTATAATTCTTCCATAGAGGATGGTGTTGAGCCAGTGCATAAATTGTGTGAATTAGACAGCATTGGAATAAATGTAAATGAAGAAAGTCCAGACGATTCTTTTACTCAGGAGCAGTACCTGAAAGATGTAAAATTTGAATCTGGACAATACTGGGTACGACTTCCGTGGAGACTGAACCATCCAGAATTGCCCACTAATTACAGAATGGCATATGGGCAGTTAAAGGCTCAGCTCCGCAAACTGAGTAAGACACCAGAATTGTTAACTGCCTATAATATAATTGCTGAGCAGTTAATTAATAAATTTATAGAAGAGGTACCTCCTGAGCAAGCCAAAATTTATGGTCACTATTTGCCACATCACAGAGTGAAGAAGGATTCTAAGACCACTCCTCTGAGAACTGTGTTTAATTGTAGCCAGGAGTAACAAAAATGTACCTAGTTTAAATGACTGTTTGATGATAGGTCCGTCGTTGATGGAAAAATTAGGAGATATCTTATTAAATTTCAGGATGAAAAATTATGCCTTTACGGCTGACATAAGTAAAGGTTTCCTAAGAGTGGGTTTACAAGAGGCTGACCGGGATTGTACCCGCTTCTTATGGCCTGAGAATCCTATTGACCCACTTAGCCCTCTGAAAACCTTTCGCTTTAGGAGCGTATTATTTGGTGCTACATCCAGTCCGTTCCTACTTCAAGCGACGATAAATGCACATCTTAAATGTACGGGAAGTCCATTGAGTAAAGTAATGAGCAAACAGTTTTATGTGGACAATTTCCTGGGTGTGACATCAACTGAAGAGGAACTGTTAATGACTTATGGAGAGGCTAATAAAATAATGCAAAGTGCAAATATGCCTCTGAGAGAATGGAATAGTAATTCGTCCAAATTGAAGGACAAAATAAGTAAAGATTACCCTGGAGATGAAGTGCCAAAATATAGTAATGTACTGGGTTTAAATTGGGATACTGAGAGAGATTTGTTAATGTTAAAACCTAATAATTACAGTATGCCCAATAAATTAACTAAGAGAGTTATGCTTGCTGAAGTTTCCAAATGTTTTGATCCACTAGGTTTAGTGTCACCCCTTACTATAAGAGGGAAATTATTAACTCAGGAAGCATGGAAACTTAAATGTGCTTGGGACGAAATTCTACCTGAGGAATTCATTAACAGGTGGGATGAATTAATTGGTGATTATAAAAAAATTCCAATGTTGGAGTTCCCGTGCCAGGTGGCCAATCCAAATGGGAAAAATGTACTCCACATTTTTTGTGATGCTTCAAAATTGGCATATGGAGCAGTTGCTTACCTTCAATGTAATAGTGTTATTTGTTATGTCTAAGGCTAAAGTGTCTCTAATTAAATCACGTACCTTGCCTCAGCTGGAATTAACAGCCATTTATGTAGGCATCAAATTAGCTAATTATATAAGAAATAAGTTGCAGGAGGTAAATATTAGCGACACTGTAATTTGGTCTGATAATGAGGTATCCTTACAATGGATTCGCAATGGAAACAGTAAAATTGTGTACGTACAAAACAGAGTCGCTGAAATTTATCAGATGCAAGAGAAGTATAATAGTTTGGGTCAGCATATCTTAACATTTAATCATATACCTGGTGAGGCGAATCCAGCTGATTTCTTGTCTCGAGGTTTACCTTATGCTAAATTTGTAAATGCTGTATCATGGTTTAAAGGACCGAGCTGGTTGGTAAATAAAGCTAATTGGCCTGTACAAAAGGCATATATTGCTCCAGTTGAAATTACTGCGACCACCGCTCCAATAGTTTGTCCTTCTTTATCCATTGATATAAATAGGTATTCTTCTTTACCCAAACTGATCAATGTAACTAAGTTGGTGTTTAAATTTCTAAACAAGATGAATATTTCATTTAAGTTTTCACATCCTCTTGAATATTGGATAAAGAAGGTACAGGAGGAAATCTATGGAAATGAGATTAAATTGATGATGGAAAGAAAAATTGTGAAAGGTTCCATAATAGAGAAACTGGGGCTGTATTTAGAGAGCAATGTAATTGGGTGCAGAGGTAGATTACAAAATGCTGAATTGGGTGATTATGCTAAACACCCTATCTTACTGCCCAAAACTCATCATCTAACAAATTTAATTGTGCTAAATGCCCATAAAATTGTAATGCATGGTGGGATACAAGATACCTTAAATTGTATTAGGGAAACTTTCTGGATTCCACAAGGATGGCAAAGTGTAAAAAGGGTGATTAAATCTTGTGTAATATCTCGCCTTGTGGATGCCAGATCCTGTATGTACCCAGGTCCTCCACCGTTGCCAAATCAGCAATATGAGTCGTTTAGCAACGAACTCCGGCCAGCCGCAGTGTGGAAAATGCTGTATATATTTTCCGGAAATACGGTAATTTATACATAAATAGATGGCCATACTGTATTTAATAATATTTAGTCATAGAAAACGGAAAGCCTGCGTCTGGGCAGGAGACTTGCCATCTTGGTTTTGAATTTTGTACAAACGTTGGGTGTAATGGGAAGAATTTTTCATGCTCTAGAGGTTAAAATTGTGTTGACACCTCTCAAATAGGAGGCGAAATTGGTGGATGTGCATTCCTGCATAACTTGAGATATCAGACGACTGGACAAGACAGCTCCAGGAACCTCAGATAAGCTCTCTAGATTTGTGTGTAATTCTGGCCAGCTTTATTTTCATAGATTTAGTTAGAGTGAGGTTTTCTGAGTATGATACACATTAATCTCCAGTCAAATTGGTGAGTGATATTAAGATATATTTTCCTTCTGTTATGTAATTGTGTATATATATAACCATTTATTATTTTTAATATACAGTCCACAAATTTATATATTTACCAGTATTCCTGGTGTATGTATATTTCATTTAATTAATAGGTCCAGAGCAACTTGTGGTTATGACAGTGGTAGGTATCGAAGGGGGACATTTTTTGCGACCTAGGTGTCCCAAATTCCTACTTGTCTATGTAACATTGATAAATAATAATTATCTTTATCATTTACTGTTATGTACATAATTAGTTACATTCAGATAAATGCAATTTTCCACACCTGCCTTGCATCCTTACTTCTACCTCTTATGTGTTGTCCCGATTATCTGTTTCTACCCCTACCTCAACTCTATTCTCCATTAATTTACTCCCACTCTTTGTAAATTGCTGGTATGTTCCTCAGGAAACTTCATACATTATCAAGATTTGATATTTTCAATACTTCCCTTACTCATATCCAACCATCCGCTTCTCCAGGTTAAATCAAGAAACACTTTTCCTATTTAAGGTCATTGTTCGTGGTTGTATTAAGCTTTGTACACTAAACGTGAAAATTTTTTGCCATATACTCCACAGTCAATTATCCTTATTCGTCTTCCTAGGTTTTTCCCGTTCGCCATTCTATTAGGAGGATCCTTGCTATTGTTGGTCAATCTTAGAAGGAAGGATAGGTTAAAATTAACGCTGGTTCATCCTAATTGAAGGAGTGGCCAATGAAGCCTCTGTGGCTCACTCTAGATGAAGGACTGACTGATAAAGCATCACTGGTTCACGTTAGATGATGGGATAGATGGCGTAGTATTAGTGGTTCACTCTAGGTGATGGGATGGATGACGTAGCATCAGTTCACTATCATACCTTATACCTTCGAAGAGTTTCGAGAATTTCACTACTCTCGGAGTCCGGCCATGAGCCAAGCTCGTCTGGTGCTTGCCTGGTCAACCAGGCTGTTGCTGCTGGAGGCCCGCTGCCCCACATATCCATCACAGTTTGGTTGATCTGGCACCTGGTGAAGATACTTGTTCAGTTTCCTCTTGAAGGCTTCTACACTTGTTCCAGCCGTGTTTCTGATATCTTCTGGTAAGATGTTGAATAGTCTGGGACCCCGGATGTTGTCCCCACCTAACCCCTGCTCCTCACTGGGTTTATTTTACACTTCCTCCCATATCTCTCACTCCAGTATGTTTCTATGGCAGTGTGCAGATTTGGGACCAGGCCCTCGAATACTTCGTAAGTATATATTATAATGTATCTCTCTCCTCCGCTCCAAAGAGTACATGTTCAAGACTTGAAGGCGTTCCCAGTAATTTAGGTGTTTTACAGACTCAATGTGAGCCATAAACGATCTCTGTATTGGTTCCATCTCTGATATTTCTCCTGCTTTGAATGGGGCCGTCAGCACCGAGCAATATTCTAAATGAGGGAGCACTAGTCATTTGAAGAGTGTCACCATCGGCATTATTTCCCATGTTTTGAAAGTTCTCAATACCCACCCCGTCATCTTCCTGGCTGTCGTGATCTTTGTCTTGTTATGGTGGTTAAAAGAAAGGTCAGCTGACATAATTATTCCCAGGTCTTTTACGTGTTCCTTTCGTTCTATCTGGTGGCCCTCTTGAGTTTTGTATATAGTGTTCCTTTTGAATTCTTCATTCTTTCCATACCTAAGCAGCTGGAACTCATCACCACTGAACGTCATGTTGTTCTCCACTGCCCACTGGAAAACCCTGTTTATGTCTTCCTGTAAATTTTCAGTGTCCTCTACCGTAGTGACTTTCACGATTTTAGTGTTATCTGCAAATGAAGATATAAAAGTGTGACGGGTGTTTTTATCTATGTCTGCTGTGAAGGTGAAGGAATTACTGATAAAGCATCAATGGTACATTAGGTGATGGGATGGATGGCGTAGCATCGGTGGTTCAATATAGGTGATGGGATGGATGGCGTAGCAACAGTGGTTCACTCTAGGTGATGGGATGGATGGCGTAGCAACCGAGGTTCACCAGTAGGAAGTGACATGGTAGGTGGGAGGGGTCCCTCTCCGGGAAGTGGTGCGAGTGCTGTTAATGTCAATCTAAGAGAGCTTCCTGGTGGAGGGGGTGTGGGAGAGGCAGGACCAGCGAGCTTCCTGGAGAGGCACCACCAGCCAGTGAGTATCACCACGCCATAGTATGAACCTGGGCTGCCATGTTCCTATACACCGTACTACTACTGGCCCATGCCAACCAGTCCTAAACAATATAGCTACTTGGTAACTTGTTTCACTCAACTACAACTTGGTAAAGCCGATCTTCCGTTTCTAGGGCTTGAATTTGTCAAATATGATACCTATGCTGCAAGTTATATTTGGGTTCAAGATTTTTAACACCTTATTGATATCCCTTTGATTTATTGGTGTCTTTCATTATTACACTTCAACGTTTTGCTTCTCATCCTGCATCTGTGTTAAGTGCTTAAGCTCAGACCTAAGAATTCTTTATATAAAAGATTATGTACGTTTTTCCATGACATTTGTATCCCGTCTATAATGGGTAGATCACTGCAACACATAATGTAGATATGATTAGAGTTGCAGCCTAACCTTGGCAATTGTCTATGAATATATATATATATATATATATATATATATATATATATATATATATATATATATATATATATATATATATATATATATATATATTATGAAATCAGGCTGCTATCTTGATATGAAATCTGGCTATCAGCTTCATATACTTGCCTTTGCCACACATAAATGTTAATCAGAACCCTAAATCTTTTCAAAACTTGAATCCGTTACAGCGAATCCTATCCTGGTCAGATATTTTCAGTACTTTATACTATCTCCTGTATTTATTCAGTTTCTCTACTGGTACACTTCACTCATACTCTCCCCCTCCACATCAAGACTAACCCTCCCAATAATGTATATTCAGCACCTTCAACCTATCTTCTACGAAGATAGAGATTAACTTCATCTTCCTTCTTAATGTTTTCTGGCACATATATGTCCATATTCTCTAATACAGAAACCCGTAGTGAGCAATACTGTGCGAATGAGACCTTACCAATGACATACAAGTTGAGGTATATCTTTAGGACTCCTATTATTTTTAGTTTTCGTTTTAAAGCCAAGAAGTCTATTCGCTTTATTGCCAACACTTATACACTGTTAACTTTACTATCGATTTTTACTATCCACAACGCCAAGATCTTTTTTGCATTCAAGATCTCTATTATTTAGCTTACAGATGTCCTGATTATTTTGTTTTTCCGAAGATTAAAACTTTACATTTGATCACATTAAATTGCATCTGCTACTTTTCCGATCACAACATTAACAAAAAAAAAATAAGGAATCATCCTCTAGTACTTTGGTGCCTTCAAATTATTTGGAGGCCTATTGTTTGTATCAGTAAATTAACTCATTTTTTCACCGCATCAAGTCATTAATTACGTAGTGTGTGAACAAGGGACCCAACACTAACCCCTATGGAATACTACTTGCGACAGGTCCCCATTCTGATTTCTCCCGATTAACACAAACTGTTACCTGTCAGTCTCTCAAGGCAGACCCTCTTCCTCAATACCCTGTGTTGTTACATTCTTTATCAGTTTCCTACGTGGAATTCGTTATTAAAAGCCTTGCTGAAGTCCATATACACTATCGTATTCTTCATGGTCCACCGCCTCAAATATCTTAGTGAAAAAAATTAGCAAATTAGTCAGTTAATAAACGTCCCGTTGTGAACCACGCTCTGATTCATTGGTCAAATTATGTCTTTCAAGGTGATTTTATAATACACTCACAATTATAGATTCCATCAACATTCTTAACATCAAGGTCTGGCTGACTGGTCTGTATTACATTCATCAATTTCGACACACCCGGGACAATACCAGCTTGTAGTGATTTATTAAAAAGAAAAAAAAATCTTGAAATTCATCAGCGGTATGGTTTACTAAACATCTTTTTACATTCCTTTAGAACTCTTGAAATAGGCTTGTCTTGTTTGACTTGTTTTTAATTTACATCTAATTGCTGGGGAACATGCGGCTAGTAATTGTAGCGCCGTCCAGGGCCGGCGCTACCTTGTAGGCAAACTAGATTACCTAGGGCGTCAGCATCTTGGGACGCCACAAATTCAGAATAAAATTGCTAAATCCAAGTAAAAATACTTAATAGTGAAGGAAGGACTGGCTAGAACTGACGACATATATTTAAAATTTAAAACACTTTCGTTGAGGAAAGCTTTTAATTCTCACAACCAAACCCGAAGGCTTTGGGGTGGGCAGAAGGTTAGAGCAGGACGTGGAAGGACTAAGTCAAGTGCAGGACAGCGGGGAATAACGGAAGTGATGGGGAAGGGCTGGAAGAGTAGGTATGGACGTAGAGAGGGATACGTAGTGTTATGACTTATCACATGACTGACCGCCAATATTACTGGAAAAACATATCTGTAATTTTAGCACTGCATGAAACACTTCGTGGACATTTGAATAATTTTAAAAAACGAGAGAATTTTTACTACGAAGAGTCAGAAATCTACTTTTCACCGTTGTGACAACCTTCACACCTCTAGCTTTTCTGATCTCTGACCCCGACCCTGGACCAGGCTTGTCTTGTGCTTGCCTGGTCAACCACGCTGTTGCTGCTGGTCCCTCGCTGAGTTATATCCATCATAGCCCAGTTGATCTGGCACTTAGGGATACTTGTCCAGGTTCCTCTTGAAAACTTCCACACTTGTCCCAGCAGTGTTTCTGGTATCTTCTGAGAAGATGTTGAATAGTCTGAGGACAGGAATGTTGATACAATGTTCTCTTGATGTGCCCACAGCCGTCCTATTTTTCCACTAGACTTACTTTATATTTCCATATCTCTTACTCCAGTATGCTTTGGCAGTATGTAGATTCGGCCTAGACTCAACTACTTTCTAGATATATATTATCATACATACCTCTCTCCTCCGCTCCAAGGAGTAAATATTTAAGGTTTAGCCGGTGCTTTGCGTCATCCCTAACAGAAACAATCCCAAATTTTCAGAAAAGTATCTAGTAAAAAAAATTGACGAGGTTGAAGTGACACCAGCAGACACATCAGCTGGGGTTAAAATGTGCGGTGTTGTCCTGTTTATTTAGTGTCGCTTGTGAATGATAAGAAAGGGACTCCCCCTTCTTTCATCAAAAACGAAATATAAGGCTCTAAAATCGTTCACTAAGGAAGCTAGAGACGGCTTTTTAGAAAGATACTTAGGTGTAAAAAGCTTCAGCTCAAAGCAGAGAGGCATCTCTTTCATGTCTTTTTGCTCAGGAAGCAAATTAATAATAATAATAATAAT
>NC_091310.1:19949096-19956596 GCF_038502225.1 Cherax quadricarinatus | reverse complement strand
TTACATCTGCATTCTTTTTGTCTTCTAGTGCATTTAGGACCTTGTCGTAGTGATCCAGTAGTTGAGACAGACAGGAGCGACCTGTTCTAAACCCATGTTGCCCTGGGTTGTGTAACTGATGGGTTTCTAGATGGGTGGTGATCTTGCTTCTTAGGACCCTTTCAAAGATTTTTATGATATGGGATGTTAGTGCTATTGGTCTGTAGTTCTTTGCTGTTGCTTTACTGCCCCCTTTGTGGAGTGGGGCTATGTCTGTTGTTTTTAGTAACTGAGGGACGACCCCCGTGTCCATGCTCCCTCTCCATAGGATGGAAAAGGCTCGTGATAGGGGCTTCTTGCAGTTCTTGATGAACACAGAGTTCCATGAGTCTGGCCCTGGGGCAGAGTGCATGGGCATGTCATTTATCGCCTGTTCGAAGTCATTTGGCGTCAGGATAACATCGGATAGGCTTGTGTTAATCAAATTTTGTGGCTCTCTCATAAAAAATTCATTTTGATCTTCGACTCTCAGTCTGGTTAGCGGCTTGCTAAAAACTGAGTCATATTGGGACTTGAGTAGCTCACTCATTTCCTTGTTGTCATCTGTGTAGGACCCATCTTGTTTAAGTAGGGGCCCAATACTGGACGTTGTTCTCGATTTTGATTTGGCATAGGAGAAGAAATACTTTGGGTTTCTTTCGATTTCATTTATGGCTTTTAGTTCTTCCCGCGATTCCTGACTCCTAAAGGATTCTTTTAGCTTAAGTTCGATGCTTGCTATTTCTCTGACCAGTGTCTCCCTGCGCATTTCAGATATATTGACCTCTTTTAGCCGCTCTGTTATTCTTTTCCGTCGCCTGTAAAGGGAGCGCCTGTCTCTTTCTATTTTACATCTACTCCTCCTTTTTCTTAGAGGAATAAGCCTTGTGCATACATCGAGTGCCACCGAGTTAATCTGTTCTAGGCATAAGTTTGGGTCTGTGTTGCTTAGTATATCTTCCCAGCTTATATCGGTTAGGACTTGGTTTACTTGGTCCCACTTTATGTTTTTGTTATTGAAGTTGAATTTGGTGAATGCTCCCTCGTGACTAGTCTCATTTTGTCGGTCTGGGGCTCCACGCATACATGTCTGAACCTCAATTATGTTGTGATCTGAGTATATTGTTTTTGATATGGTGACATTTCTTATCAGATCATCATTGTTAGTGAAGATGAGGTCTAGTGTATTCTCCAGTCTAGTAGGCTCTATTATTTGCTGGTTTAAATTGAATTTTGTGCAGAGATTTAAAAGCTCGTGTGAGTGTGAGTTTTCATCAGAGCTGCCTCCTGGTGTTATTACTGCAACAATATTATTTGCTATATTCCTCCATTTTAGGTGCCTTAAGTTGAAATCCCCCAGGAGCAAGATGTTGGGTGCAGGAGCTGGAAGATTTTCCAGACAGTGGTCAATTTTTAACAGCTGTTCCTGGAATTGCTGGGATGTTGCATCCGGAGGCTTGTAGACTACCACAATGACTAGGTTTTGGTTCTCGACCTTTACTGCTAAAACTTCCACTACGTCATTTGAGGCATTAAGCAGTTCTGTGCAAACAAGTGACTCTGCAATGTACAGGCCAACCCCCCCCTTTTGCCTGTTCACTCTGTCACATCTGTATAGGTTGTAACCTGGGATCCATATTTCGTTGTCCAAGTGATCCTTTATGTGGGTCTCAGTGAAAGCCGCGAACATTGCCTTTGCCTCTGCAAGCAGTCCACGGATGAAAGGTATTTTGTTGTTTGTTGCTGGCTTTAGACCCTGTATATTTGCAAAGAAGAATGTTATCGGACTGGTGGTATTGTTGGTACTGGGGGGGGATTTTTTTTCCGGCATTAGTATCTGTATCTGTTGGTTTGGAGTGGAGGCCATCGACTGTGGTTCCACTCCAGGAATGACTGGATTTGGTGTACGATTTCTGCCATTTCCTGCCAGTTTTTTTTCCTTCCTGGCACTAAAAAACCTCTCCCTCTTGAGTGGCTGTGGCTACCCAGGTTTTCCCATGGCCTGGATGTTTTGTATCTTTTTGTCCCCTTTAGATGGTATGCCTGGCAATTTAAGTTATAGCACAGTCTTTCCTGTACTGAAGAGGTACACATTTCAGGGTGAAAAAGCTTACAGGAAGGGAGTTTGCATTTTCCTGTTGTCATATGGGCATGACATTTTCTAGGGTGGTCATAGTTGCATGTCCCATCTGTTTTTCCAGATTTCCCATGCCAGCAGATACCAAGTGCATAGTATGTGCACAGGCTTGGTTTCCGTTTGCCTTGGGTTTCTGTGACTGTATTCCCTGTTGGTGCATGTTTCCCTGTCTTACTCCTATCCTCCCTAGCACCAACAATGGAGCTCCCACCAGTTGTTTTTGGTAATTTATCCTCACTATTGCTATTGGAGTCCTCTTGTTTGCTATTTCCTGCGGTATTTCTAGTTTGCAATATTGGTTTTATCTTATCTTTGACTACACTTGTTTCCCTACTATGGCTCCTGTCCTCTATGAGGTCATTTATATGTATTCCTTCCTGCGTATAATTCCCGACTACCTGGACAAAATCTCCAGCTTCACCATTACTGTCTCCCAGGACAGTATCTCCAGCTTCACCATTTCTGTCTCCCAGGACAGCACCTCCAGCTTCACCATTACTGTCTCCCAGGACAGCACTATCAGCCCCACATTTACTGACTACCAGGACATCACCTCCAGCCTTACAGTTTGTGACTACATGGCCAGTATCAAGGGCAGTACCATTCAGCCCAGACTTTTTATGTTCCCATCTGTTGTAGAAAGCTTCCAGGTTTTCTATGAAAGCAGCTTTGATGTTATCCTCTTTTAATACCCTTGTGATTTTAGTCCACAGATTTTCCTCATTTGGGCATACCCAAAAACACTTCTCTGTTTTAATACTGCTTGTAGCTAGTTCTGGGATATCTGCACAAGGAGCGTGACACCAATTTCCACAAAAATGACAATTTATCCATGTGGAAGCCCGTTTGTTTGACTGACCACAGACTACACACAGCTTCATAATGATTTGAATGGTTGATTTACTGCAATTCTACTAGCAACCTCTTGAATATTATATTAATAACCTTAAATGAAGCTCTAGCTATTTGTATTTCTGTTTCTAACTCTTTTTGTATATTGGACAGCTTACCGTCACGTTCCTGATTTTTAATGTTTGTGTTTATAAGGGCGCCTACAAACCCATCCGTTTACAGTCTGCTTTATTGTCCAACGAAACTGTTTGAAACCAGTCCCGGGTTCGGACCAGTCAAGGGTTCGGACCAGTCAAGGGTTCGGACCAGTCGATCTGCTCTGATCAGTGGGTCACTTATTTAAAACATACTGGTCGGTGATTTGAGCTAACACATGAAGGATCTACTGGAAATTATCTACCCGAGTAATATGTGATTTGACTGATACAAAAGTATAACTTGCGTGTTGAAGAGCCGGTGATATCTGGCAGCTCCTACAATGACGTACAGTCGACCTCTTTGTTTATCAATCGCTGTATCTGGCTTTTCTATTTTTGTTTTTTCCGTCTCCACCACAATAAATGCTATATTATCACTATAGTTGACTGGTGCAAATTTTGGAGGAAGGACGCTTTTTCTGTAGTAATAATTGCTTCTCGTTGTGTATATTGCGACCGCTGGTAACTACAGGTTATATGAAATTCACAGTAACGTCTCGTATTTCAAGAAAAAGAAACTAATGAAAGTCACTCCACTCCACTAAGTACCATTATAATACTGGTTAGTTGCTACTACAACACTGTATTCTGCTATTCACTGGTATCACTAGATTATATGCGAGTACACTAGCAGGCCAGGAAGATTATTAAAAACAGCTGACCTGTGGTAAGTTTCTGGCGACTTCTGGCACCTGCCTCTATAGGCTTATCACTTCATTTACAAATTCACCTGTTTTCAAATGACACTTTAGCCTTTATCATCAATATACTAGGGAGCCACCGTAGTATACACTATACACTATGTATACTCAATGCTTTCAGGGAGACTTTCTTTCCTCTGACACAAAGTTCAATTATTATTTTTTTTTTTTTTCACACGGAAAACAGGCCTATGATTCCCCTCTGGCAGTAAACTCTGCTAGGTAATGCACACTAATTCTCCTTTTTTGACTCAGTATATAATGTTTTCCGCCCAAGATTGGTTCCAGGCGCTAGAGGGATGTATCGTATAGGATTGATGACACAAATTAAAGTTCTAGCACGTAAGAGCGACCGTGAAAACACCAGAAAACCGGGAGCACAACGAGGCACGCTGACAGTCACGCTGGGTACGCCTATGCATATCGTATAGTATATATCGTATACGTATAATATATATATATATATATATATATATATATGTATATATATATATATATATATATATATATATATATATATATATATATATATATATATATATATGTATATAATATATATATATATATATAATATATATATATATATATATATATATATATATATATATATATATATATATATATATATATATATATATATATATATATGTATATAATATATATATATATATGTATATAATATATATATATATATATAATATATATATATATATATATGTATATAATATATATATATATATGTATATAATATATATATATATATATATATATAATATATATATATATATATATATATAATATATATATATATATATATATATATGTATATATATATATATATGTATATATAATATATATAGTAGTAGGTTGGTAGACAGCAACCACCCAGGGAAGTACTACCGTCCTGCCAGATGACTGTGAAACAAAAACCTGTAACTGTTTTGCATGATGGTAGGATTGCTGGTTTCTTTTTCTGTCTCATAAACACGCTAAGATAACAGGGATATCTTGCTACTCCTACTTACACTTTGGTCACACTTCACAGACACGCACATGCATATATATATATACATACATCTAGGTTTTTCTCCTTTTTCTAAATAGCTCTTGTTCTTTTTTATTTCTTCTATTGTCCATGGGGAAGTGGAAAAGAATCTTTCCTCCGTAAGCCATGCGTGTCGTATGAGGCGACTAAAATGCCGGGAGCAATGGGCTAGTAACCCCTTCTCCTGTATACAATTACTAAAAAAGAGAAGAAGAAAAACTTTATAAAACTGGGTTGCTTAAATGTGCGTGGATGTAGTGCGGATGACAAGAAACAGATGATTGCTGATGTTATGAATGAAAAGAAGTTGGATGTCCTGGCCCTAAGCGAAACAAAGCTGAAGGGGGTAGGAGAGTTTCAGTGGGGGGAAATAAATGGGATTAAATCTGGAGTATCTGAGAGAGTTAGAGCAAAGGAAGGGGTAGCAGTAATGTTAAATGATCAGTTATGGAAGGAGAAAAGAGAATATGAATGTGTAAATTCAAGAATTATGTGGATTAAAGTAAAGGTTGGATGCGAGAAGTGGGTCATAATAAGCGTGTATGCACCTGGAGAAGAGAGGAATGCAGAGGAGAGAGAGAGATTTTGGGAGATGTTAAGTGAATGTATAGGAGCCTTTGAACCAAGTGAGAGAGTAATTGTGGTAGGGGACTTGAATGCTAAAGTAGGAGAAACTTTTAGAGAGGGTGTGGTAGGTAAGTTTGGGGTGCCAGGTGTAAATGATAATGGGAGCCCTTTGATTGAACTTTGTATAGAAAGGGGTTTAGTTATAGGTAATACATATTTTAAGAAAAAGAGGATAAATAAGTATACACGATATGATGTAGGGCGAAATGACAGTAGTTTGTTGGATTATGTATTGGTAGATAAAAGACTGTTGAGTAGACTTCAGGATGTACATGTTTATAGAGGGGCCACAGATATATCAGATCACTTTCTAGTTGTAGCTACACTGAGAGTAAAAGGTAGATGGGATACAAGGAGAATAGAAGCATCAGGGAAGAGAGAGGTGAAGGTTTATAAACTAAAAGAGGAGGCAGTTAGGGTAAGATATAAACAGCTATTGGAGGATAGATGGGCTAATGAGAGCATAGGCAATGGGGTCGAAGAGGTATGGGGTAGGTTTAAAAATGTAGTGTTAGAGTGTTCAGCAGAAGTTTGTGGTTACAGGAAAGTGGGTGCAGGAGGGAAGAGGAGCGATTGGTGGAATGATGATGTAAAGAGAGTAGTAAGGGAGAAAAAGTTAGCATATGAGAAGTTTTTACAAAGTAGAAGTGATGCAAGGAGGGAAGAGTATATGGAGAAAAAGAGAGAAGTTAAGAGAGTTGTGAAGCAATGTAAAAAGAGAGCAAATGAGAGAGTGGGTGAGATGTTATCAACAAATTTTGTTGAAAATAAGAAAAAGTTTTGGAGTGAGATTAACAAGTTAAGAAAGCCTAGAGAACAAATGGATTTGTCAGTTAAAAATAGGAGAGGAGAGTTATTAAATGGAGAAGTAGAGGTATTGGGAAGATGGAAGGAATATTTTGAGGAATAGTTAAATGTTTATGAAGATAGGGAAGCTGTGATTTCGTGTATAGGGCAAGGAGGAATAACATCTTGTAGGAGTGAGGAAGAGCCAGTTGTGAGTGTGGGGGAAGTTCGTGAGGCAGTAGGTAAAATGAAAGGGGGTAAGGCAGCCGGGATTGATGGGATAAAGATAGAAATGTTAAAAGCAGGTGGGGATATAGTTTTGGAGTGGTTGGTGCAATTATTTAATAAATGTATGGAAGAGGGTAAGGTACCTAGGGATTGGCAGAGAGCATGCATAGTTCCTTTGTATAAATGCAAAGGGGATAAAAGAGAGTGCAAAAATTATAGGGGGATAAGTCTGTTGAGTGTACCTGGTAAAGTGTATGGTAGAGTTATAATTGAAAGAATTAAGAGTAAGACGGAGAATAGGATAGCAGATGAACAAGGAGGCTTTAGGAAAGGTAGGGGGTGTGTGGACCAGGTGTTTACAGTGAAACATATAAGTGAACAGTATTTAGATAAGGCTAAAGAGGTCTTTGTGGCATTTATGGATTTGGAAAAGGCGTATGACAGGGTGGATAGGGGGGCAATGTGGCAGATGTTGCAAGTGTATGGTGTAGGAGGTAGGTTACTGAAAGCAGTGAAGAGTTTTTACGAGGATAGTGAGGCTCAAGTTAGAGTATGTAGGAAAGAGGGAAATTTTTTCCCAGTAAAAGTAGGCCTTAGACAAGGATGTGTGATGTCACCGTGGTTGTTTAATATATTTATAGATGGGGTTGTAAGAGAAGTAAATGCGAGGGTCTTGGCAAGAGGCGTGGAGTTAAAAGATAAAGAATCACACACAAAGTGGGAGTTGTCACAGCTGCTCTTTGCCGATGACACTGTGCTCTTGGGAGATTCTGAAGAGAAGTTGCAGAGATTGGTGGATGAATTTGGTAGGGTGTGCAAAAGAAGAAAATTAAAGGTGAATACAGGAAAGAGTACGGTTATGAGGATAACAAAAAGATTAGGTGATGAAAGATTGAATATCAGATTGGA
>NC_091310.1:19929096-19944096 GCF_038502225.1 Cherax quadricarinatus | reverse complement strand
AAGAAAAAGTTTTGGAGTGAGATTAACAAGTTAAGGAAGCCTAGAGAACAAATGGATTTGTCAGTTAAAAATAGGAGAGGAGAGTTATTAAATGGAGAGTTAGAGGTATTGGAAAGATGGAGGGAATATTTTGAGGAATTGTTAAATGTTGATGAAGATAGGGAGGCTGTGATTTCGTGTATAGGGCAAGGAGGAATAACATCTTGTAGGAGTGAGGAAGAGCCAGTTGTGAGTGTGGGGGAAGTTCGTGAGGCAGTAGGTAAAATGAAAGGGGGTAAGGCAGCCGGGATTGATGGGATAAAGATAGAAATGTTAAAAGCAGGTTGGGATATAGTTTTGGAGTGGTTGGTGCAATTATTTAATAAATGTATGGAAGAGGGTAAGGTACCTAGGGATTGGCAGAGAGCATGCATAGTTCCTTTGTATAAAGGCAAAGGGGACAAAAGAGAGTGCAAAAATTATAGGGGGATAAGTCTGTTGAGTATACCTGGTAAAGTGTATGGTAGAGTTATTATTGAAAGAATTAAAAGTAAGACTGAGAATAGGATAGCAGATGAACAAGGAGGCTTTAGGAAAGGTAGGGAGTGTGTGGACCAGGTGTTTACAGTGAAACATATAAGTGAACAGTATTTAGATAAGGCTAAAGAGGTCTTTGTGGCATTTATGGATTTGGAAAAGGCGTATGACAGGGTGGATAGGGGGGCAATGTGGCAGATGTTGCAGGTGTATGGTGTAGGAGGTAGGTTACTGAAAGCAGTGAAGAGTTTTTACGAGGATAGTGAGGCTCAAGTTAGAGTACATAGGAAAGAGGGAAATTATTTCCCAGTAAAAGTAGGCCTTAGACAGGGATGTGTGATGTCACCGTGGTGGTTTAATATATTTATAGATGGGGTTGTAAGAGAAGTAAATGCGAGGGTCTTGACAAGAGGCGTGGAGTTAAAAGATAAGGAATCACACATAAAGTGGGAGTTGTCACAGTTGCTCTTTGCTGATGACACTGTGCTCTTGGGAGATTCTGAAGAGAAGTTGCAGAGATTGGTGGATGAATTGGGTAGGGTGTGCAAAAGAAGAAAATTAAAAGTGAATACAGGAAAGAGTAAGGTTATGAGGATAACAAAAATATTAGGTGATGAAAGATTGGATATCAGATTGGAGGGAGAGAGTATGGAGGAGGTGAATGTATTCAGATATTTGGGAGCGGACGTGTCAGCGGATGGGTCTATAAAGGATGAGGTGAATCATAGAATTGATGAGGGGAAAAGGGTGAGTGGTGCACTTAGGAGTCTGTGGAGACAAAGAACTTTGTCCTTGGAAGCAAAGAGGGGAATGTATGAGAGTATAGTTTTACCAACACTCTTATATGGGTGTGAAGTATGGGTGATGAATGTTGCAGCGAGGAGAAGGCTGGAGGCAGTGGAGATGTCATGTCTGAGGGCAATGTGTGGTGTGAATATAATGCAGAGAATTCGTAGTTTGGAAGTTAGGAGGAGGTGCAAGATTACTAAAACTGTTGTCCAGAGGGCTGAGGAAGGGTTGTTGAGGTGGTTCGGACATGTAGAGAGAATGGAGCGAAACAGAATGACTTCAAGAGTGTATCAGTCTGTAGTGGAAGGAAGGTGGGGTAGGGGTCGGCCTAGGAAAGGTTGGAGGGAGGGGGTAAAGGAGGTTTTGTGTGCGAGGGGCTTGGACTTCCAGCAGGCGTGCGTGAGCATGTTTGATAGGAGTGAATGGAGACGAATGGTTTTTAATACTTGACGTGCTGTTGGAGTGTGAGCAAAGTAACATTTATGAAGGGGTTCAGGGAAACCGGCAGACCGGACTTGAGTCCTGGAGATAGGAAGTACAGTGCCTGCACTACGAAGGAGGGGTGTTAATGTTGCAGTTTAAAAACTGTAGTGTAAAGCAACCTTCTGGCAAGACAGTGATGGAGTGAATGATGGTTAAAGTTTTTCTTTTTCTGGCCACCCTGCCTTGGTGGGAATCGGCCAGTGTGATAATAAATAAAAAACATATATATATATATATATATATATATATATATATATATATATATATATATATATATATATATATATATATATATATATATAAATTTATGGGGAGTAAATTTTTTTCCTTTGTTTGGCTAACTGCGGTTTATTAAATAATTCAGCACTTTTCTTTCCTTTGTAAGTCTTTTAAGCTCTTATGTATGTATGATCTCCATTTGGGCTTCCTCAGTGAGGACATGTTCTCTACAGACTTTGGAATCTTTATTCAGCTTTTCCATACACTAATTTGGGTTTAGAGTGCTTAGAAGAGTTTCTCGAGAAATGTTTAAAGTTCTTTGTTTATTTTGTCGTAGTCAATTCCCAAATTGTTGAAGTTAAATCTACTAAATATCTCCTCACGCAGACTGTTGTTTAGTGTCCACAACTGCATTTATGCTTGTTTACTCTTCCATGGGTTGTGATCCGAGTGCAGTGTGTTGTAGGTTATATCCCTAATAAATATCTCAATCTTTGTGAAGATCAAATCTAGCGTATTTTTATTTCTAGTAGGCTCTATTACTTGCTGTTTCTATTGCAAACTACTACAGTCACTGGAATTCTCTGGTATGATACTGTTGAGCTGGAGTATTTCCCGGTACAATGCTGTTGTTGTCTACCCTCTTCCGTTTTACACCTTGAAGGCAGAAGTCTCCAAGAACAATGCGTGAAAAATTTAACAGAAATGCTAGAATAATTCAGGGAGGAACGCAGAAGCCAAGGGAAACAAGTGGTAGGAAAACGTAACAAAAACGAAAAGTGGAAGAGTGTGAAGGGGCGAGCAAAGGACGGAAGGCAAGGCTGCAGTATGTACCCGTAATTGCCACAAATTACTTACTGCTTTATATACAAATGAAGTCACGGGTGCTACAAACACACACACACACACACACACACACACACACACACACACACACACACACACACACACACACACACACACACACAAAATATCTCGTACCTGTTCAACAGCAAAGGCTGTAAAACTCTGCGAGACACAAGTGCACTCACACCTTCAGTATGCTCCACTGTCTTGGATTGTCTGCCTGCATTATCTCCCCTCCCTCCGTCTCATGCTGATGAATCCAGTTTTTGTTCAATAAAATATCTACGACTTCTGGAGAGAACAGAGAAAGACGACTTGCCTCTCGCCTGGACCCGGCCTAATGGATCTGTCGTTCCAACAGAGCCTTCAGCACCGGAGATGTGGATGGTCTTACTGTTATGCAAAAGGCCAATATTGTCAAAGTACCACACTTGACTCCACTTCTATACCACAAGACGGGCAGCAAACAGCAACTACACTAGCTGTTCTTTTCTCAAAAACATCATTCCATTTGATATCACTTATTCCTAAAATGACCCGAGTCTGGAACATGTTCGTACAGCATAATAAAATCGATGAAATAAAGTCATTTCACCAAATGGAATAGCTGGTCCACAGCTCTTAGCTTGTAAATAAATACAGGAACTCTTTACCTAGTCCTAAAAAACTCCATGTGTCAATAAAAATGAAAGGAGAGAGAAGGGAGGGAGAGGGCGGAGGGAGGGAGAGGAGGGAGGGAGGGAGGGAAAGGAGGGGGAGACGAAGGAAATATAGAGGGAGGTAGGGAGAGGAGAGAGATGAGAAAACAGAGAGAGAGAGAGAGAGAGAGAGAGAGAGAGAGAGAGGAAAGAGAGAGAGGAAAGAGAGAGAGGAAGAGAGAGAAGAAGAGAGAGATGAAGGAGAAAGAGGAAAGAGAAAGAGGAAAGAGAAAGAGGAAGGAGAAAGGAGCGAGAAAGAGGAAGATGAGAGAAAGAGGAAGGAGAGAGAAAGAGAAAGGAGCGAGAAGGGGAAAAGGAGAGAAAGGAGGGAGAGAGAGGGGAAAGGAGACAGAGAGGAAGGAGGCCTCTTAGCAAAACTGCAAGCTCTGGGGCTACCTTCATTTCATGGTAGATCTCTAAGTGTAGTTCTCAATGGAACAGAATCAGGAAGACATTCTATTGGGGCAAGTGTTCCACAATGAAGCGTGCTGGGATCATTGTTATGGAATGTCTACTTCAATCACCTTCATCTCATCCCAGAATCCCATGCATATGCAGAAGACTGTACACTGACATTCACTTATCCAAGAGAAGAAATGCCAGCAGCTCTAAGCTACATCAATCACCAGCAAAGAGCTGTATCAGGTTGGGAAAATAGATGGCAAGTAACATTTGCACCTGAAAAAACACAAATGATGATGGTCTCTAGGCACCATGATGGTAATGCCGGTGCAGTAGTAAGGATGAATGGGAGGGTGTTGGCACCTAGAAATATCCTTGAGGTGAAATTTGACTCCAAATTGACCGAAATTTGACTCCAAACTAACCATGAAGAACCACTTGTAAATCTTGCAAACAAGGCAGCCAGGAAGCTTACAGCACTTAGCCGTATTTCGCATCTGCTTGACAGTAGGGGTTGCAAGTTTCTGTACGAGGCACAAGTACGCTCACACCTTGAGTATGCTCCACTTTCTTGGTTTGCCTGCTAACCCTCTCATCGGCGACTGCTTGACAGAGTACAGAACAGAGCAAGACGCTTCATCTCTCGCTGGACCAATCCTGGATAGATGTCATTTCAGCAGAGTCTTCAACACAGGAGGGATGTGGGTGGCCTTACTGTTATGTACAAGGCCAATATTGTCCAAGTACCACACTTAGATCCACTTCGAGGACAACGTGAAGCAAGCTTCTATACCACAAGACGGGCAGAAAGCAGCAACTTCACTCTGGCTGTACTCTTCTCCAGAACATCACTTCATCTGAGATCATTTATCCCCAGGGTGACTCGAGTATGTAACACATTCGTACAGCATTATGTCAACGAGATAAAGTCAGTTGATCAGATGAAAATGCTGGCCCACAGATGACTCTAACTTCATCCTGTTCCCTACTTGTATGTCTCATAACATTAAAAATGCTTTCAAATGAGCTGATGTAGGTAACAGCTCTTAGCTTGTCAATAAAGTTAGGAATCCTTAACTTGTAAATAATGTCATTAAAGCTAGGGATCCTTAACCTAACCTTTTCAAGCCCTGTGTGTGTGTGTGTGTGTGAGAGAGAGAGAGAGAGAGAGAGAGAGAGAGAGAGACAGACAGACAGACAGACTTTCTTACATGCTACGGATCGACAAGTCTGGCCCAGGAGACAACAGTAAACCTCCAGGGCAATTTTACAAACAATGAGTGAGCAAAATTTCATGGACAACAGACATCGTGTTCCAAGACAACCACATCGGCTTCTGTATATAAGTACGTACAACTTGAAGAATAGAGAGAGAATCTCTAAGTCGTGTTTCCTTGTGCGACAGAAAGAAACGCTTTAAGATTCTGTAAGTCGGATTAGAGGTTGTTAGGTAAAACACATATGCAGCAGTTAGGTATCTTTATTTCGAAACGTTTCGCCTACACAGTAGGCTTCTTCAGTCGAGTACAGAAAAGTTGATAGAAGCAGAAGAGACTTGAAGACGATGTAATCAGTCCATCACCCTTGAAGTTTTGAGAAGAGTATTGTTCCATAGTCTGAACAATATTGTTTCAGACTATGGAACAATACTCTTCTCCAGACTGAGGGACTGACCACCTCAAAACTTCAAGGGTGATGGACTGATTACATCGTCTTCAAGTCTCTTCTGCTTCTATCAACTTTTCTGTACTCGACTGAAGAAGCCTACTGTGTAGGCGAAACGTTTCGAAATAAAGATACCTAACTTTTGCATGTGTGTCTTACCTAACAACATGTCGGTATTTTATACCATTTTAATGTTCATTCGGATTAGAGGTAAGCAGAGTACCTATCAGAGCCATTAAGGGCTAAACTCAAACACCAGGTAGGTTCATACTTGCGTAGTAAAAACCCAGATAAGTGACAATAATACACTTAGCAGTTAGAGAAAAAGTTTCTGATTAAACAATTCTCCCATTAGATGGGAGGTCTACAATGAACAAACGTGTGTTTAGGTTACCGGAGGAGCGGCAAACAGGAAGCTGCATGCCTCTCACAACTACTGGATCACTATGATATGGCCTTGGATGCACTGGAAGAAAATCAGAATGCGGATGTAATATACACAGACTTTGCAACAGCATTTGACAAATGCGATCATGGCGTAATAGCCCATAAAGTACGTGCTAAAGGAATAACTGGGAAAGTGGGGAGATGGATCTTCAACTTCCTAACAAATCGAACACAAAGAGTAGTGGTCAACAGAGTTAAATCGGAGGCTGCCATAGTGAAGAGCTCTGTTCCACAAGGCACAGTACTCGCCCCCATCTTATTCCTTATCCTCATATCAGACATAGAGATATACATCATAGCACCGTATCATCCTTTGCGGATGATAGTAGGATCTGCATGAGGCTGTCATCTGTTGAGGACGCGGTTAACCTCCAAGAAGATATAAACAAAGTTTTCCAGTGGGCAACGGTAAACAATATGATGTTCAATGAGGACAAATTCCAACTACTCCGTTATGGAAAACTGGAGGAAATAATAACTAGAACAGAGTATACTACTGACTCCGGCCACACAATAGAGCGGAAAAATAATGTAAGGGACCTGGGAGTAGTAATGTCTGAGGATCTCACTTTCAAGGATCACAACAGTGCCACGATCGCACGTGCAAAGAAAATGATAGGATGGATAATGAGAACGTTCAAAACGAGAGATGCCAAGCCAATGATGATCCTTTTCAAATCACTTGTTCTCTCTAGGCTGGAATACTGCTGTACATTAACATCTCCATTCAAAGCAGGTGAAATCGCAGATCTAGAGAGTGTACAGAGATCCTTTACTGCACGTATAAGTTCTGTCAAGCACCTTAACTACTGGGAACGCTTGGAAGCACTTGACTTGTACTCGTTGGAACGCAGGAGGGAGAGATATATCATAATCTACACTTGGAAAATCTTGAAAGGAATGCTCCCAAATCTGCACACAGAAATCACTCCCTACGAAAGTAAAAGACTGGGCAGGCGATGCAAAATGCCCCCAATAAAAAGTAGGGGCGCCATTGGTACACTAAGGGAAAACACCATAAGTGTCCGGGGCCCAAGACTGTTCAACAGCCTCCCATCAAGCATTAGGGGAATTGCCAATAAACCCCTGGCTGCCTTCAAGAGAGAGCTGAACAGATACCTAAAGTCAGTGCCGGATCAGCCGGGCTGTGGCTCGTACGTTGGACTGTGTGGGGCCAGCAGTAACAGCCTAGTTGATCAGGCCCTGATCCATCGGGAGGCCTGGTCATGGACTGGGCCGCGGGGGCGTTGATCCCCGGAATAACCTCCAGGTAACCTCCATAGATCGTCATACCAAATCTATATACATGTCGTGCCGAATAGATAAAACTGGTCAATTACCTGGAGGTTATTCCGGGATCAATGCCCCCGCGGCCCGGTCCATGACCAGGCCTCCCGATGGATCAGGGCCTGATCAACTAGGCTGTTACTGCTGGCCGCACGCAGTCCGACGTACGAGCCACAGCCCGGCTGATCCGGCACTGACTTTAGGTATCTGTCCAGCTCTCTCTTGAAGGCAGCCAGGGGTTTATTGGCAATTCCCCTAATGCTTGATGGGAGGCTGTTGAACAGTTTTGGGCCCCGGACACTTATGGTGTTTTCTCTTAGTGTACCAATGGCGCCCCTACTTTTTATTGGCGGCATTTTGCATCGCCTGCCCAGTCTTTTACTTTCATAGGGAGTGATTCATTTATAATTAAGTCCTTTCTAAAAAAAATTCTCTTATACGTTTAAAGATACATTTTTTTAATTGATGATAATGTAAAAAATAATTTTGTATCAAAAGAACCTTAGAAAACTAAACTAACCTAATTATAACAAGGGAAATTTAATTTAGCCTATACCAACTAAATATATTTTAGACAAGTTTACAATAATTTAGTGATAAACAAACAATTTATGATTTCTGAGAAATTATTGCATAGACAAATTTTCGCTTGCCTTATTCGGCAAGAAGAGCGTTAATATTTAAGCCAAAATCGCAAGTTTTACCTATTCGGCACGACATTACACGCACACACACACGCGCGCGCGCGCACACACACGCACACACACATACGCACGCGCACACACACACACACACACACACACACACACACACACACACACACACACACACACACACACACACACATGGGCACTAATCCAAACACCCCTTGACCATTACGGCTTATCCCCACCCACCTCCGTCCTCCTCATCCCCCCTCCCCCTCACCTCCTTTTCCATCAAGTCCCCCTCCCACGCTCCACCTCTCCATAAATCTCCCTGTCCCTCTCCCCACATCTCTTCCTAAGCAACCCTCCACTCCCCCCACATAAACACACTCCCTCTCCCCATATTTCTCTCCATCTCTCTCTTTCCCCTCTACCTCTCCCTTCTCTCTCACTCTTTCCCCTCTCCCTTTTCTCCCCCTCTCCCTGTCCCCCCATTTCCCGCTCTTTTCCTACCTTCCACCCCTTTTCCTTCTAGTCCCCTTCTCACTCTTTCTCCACCCCTCCATCACTCCCCAAGTACCTCTACCCTCCTCTATTCCCCTCTCACAAACACACAAGTACAGCACATAACCCGTTAATAAAAAATGGTGGCTCAGAGGTGAACTCGAAGGCTCAAGGGATCAGAGGAGAATGGTTCTGGTAAGGAAGAATGGATGGAAGAGCAATGCAAAAGGATGGAACAAGAGTGGGAGAGAAAACTAGAAGAGCTTTCTGCAAAAATAGAGAAAAAGATGGAGGCAGAGCTTTCTGTGAAATTGGAAAAGAAGTTGGAGGAGAAGAAGAATTGGAAGTCACAGGTCGAAGCTGCAGTAGCCAGGTTAAGGGTCCTAGAATATGAGGTAAATAGGCTGAAGTGGCAAGAAGGGCTCATGCGAGCAGGGCAAAGCCACTGATCATGAGTGACTTCAACCACAAGGAAATCGATTGGGAGAACTTGGAGCCACATGGGGGCCATGACACATGGAGGGCTAAGATGATGGAGGTGGTACTGGAAAACCTCATGTACCAACACATAAGGGACACTACCAGAGAGAGGGAGGAGAGGATGAACCAGCGAGACTGAACCTAGTATTCACCTTCAATAGCGCAGACATTGAGGGCATCACATATGAAAGACCCCTTGGGGCCAGTGATCATGTGGTTCTGAGCCTCGAATACATAATAGAGTTATAAGTGGAGGGGGAAGCAGGAAGGGCTGGACGAATGAAGCCAAACTACAAGAAAGGGGACTACGCAGGCATGGAGAACTTCCTGAACAGGGTTCAGTGGAACAGAGAACTGGCAGGGAAGTCAGTAAACGAGATGATGGAAAATGTGAAAAGAATATGCAGCAAAGAAGCGGAGGAGAGGTGTGTACCCAAGAGTAACAGGAATAACGAAAAAGCCAGGACGAATCCATGGTTCACTCACAGGTGCAGGGAGGCCAAAACCAAGTGTGCTAGGGAATGGAAGAAGTATAGAATGCAAAGGACCCAGGAGAATAAGGAGAGCAGTTGTAGAGCCAGAAATGAATATGCACAGGTAAGAAGGGAGGCCCAAAGACAATACAATAATGATATAGCAGCAAAAGCCAAATCTGACCCAAAGCTGTTGTACAGTCACATCAGGAGAAAAAACAACAGTCAAAGACCAGGTAATCAGGCAGAGGAAGAAAGGAGCGGAGGTCACAAAAAATGACCACGAAGTATGTGAGGAGTTCAACATGAGATTCAAAAAAGTGTTCACAGAGGAGACAGAAGGGCCTCCAGAAAGGCAGAGAGGTGGGATACACCATCAAGTGTTTGACACAACACATACAACTGAGGAAGAAGTGAAGAGGCTGCTAAGCGAGATATATACCTCAAAGACGATGGGGCCAGATAACATCCCTCCATGGGTACTGAGAGAGGGAGCTGAGGCACTGTGTACCACTAACAACTATATAGCTTCAACACATATCGACACAGGGCAACTACCGGAAGTATGGAACACAGCAAATGTAGTCCCAATTTTTAAAAAAGGATACAGACATGAAGCATTAAACTACAGACCAGTGTCACATACTTTTGACCTTGCATACTATTCACTGACGTGAATAGTATGTAAGGTCATGGAGAAAATTATCAGAAGAGTGGTGGAGCACCTAGAAAGGAATGAGCTTATCTATGACAGCCAGCATAGTTTCAGGGACAGGAAATCCTGAGTCACAAGCCTACTGGAGTTCTATGACAGGGTGATGGCAGTAAGGCAACAGAGAGAGAGGGGTGGGTAGATTGCATTTTCTTGGACTGCAAGAAGGCGTTTGTCACAGTTCCACACAAGAGATTAGTGCAAAAGCTAGAGAACTAGGCGGGGATAACAGGAAAGGCACTACAATGGATCAGGGAATACCTGTCAGGAAGACAACAGCGAGTCCTGGTACGTGGCGAGGTGTCAGAGTGGGCACCACAGGGATCAGTCCTAGGACCGGTGCTGTTTGCAGATGTGAAGTTGATGAGAAGAATTCAATCAGACAAGGACCAGGCAGAACTAAAGAGGAATCTGGACAGGCTGCAGGCCTGGTCCAGAAACTGGCTCCTGGAATTAAACCCCACCAAATGCAAAGTCATTAAGATTGGGGAAGGGCAAAGAGGACCACAGAGTACAATTGAGGGGGCCACAGCCTACAAACCTCACTCAAGGAAAAGGATCTTGGGGTGAGTATAGCACCAGGCACATCTCCTAAGGCACACATCAACCAAATAACTGCTGCAGCATACGGGTGCCTGGCAAACCTAAGAACAGCATTCTGACATCTCAATAAGGAGTCATTCAGGGCCCTGTACAGTGTTTACATTAGGCCCATATTGGTGTATGCAGCACCAGTTTGGAACCCTTACCTAGCCAAGCACGTAAGGAAACTAGAAAAAGTGCAAAGGTTTGTAACAAGACTAGCCCCGGAGCTAAGGGGTACGTACAACGATCCAAAGAACTGCAGGAGGCCAAGAGAGGAATATGGAGAGAGCAACAGAGCAATGGTAGACACACTAGCTGAGGTGGCCAGAGGGTATCACTCGAGCAGACCAAAGTTACTGATTATGGGCGATTTCAACCAGAGGAACTTAGATTGGGAAAACCTGGAGCCACATGGGGGTCCCAAAACATGGAGAGCCAAGATGATGGATGTGGTGCTGGAAAACCTCATGCACCTACATGTTAGGGACACTACCACAGAGAGAGAGAGAGATGGGGGGGGGAGGATGAACCAACGAGACTGGACCTCGTGCTCACCTTGAGCAGCTCGGACGTTGAGGCCATCATATATATGAGAGGCCCCTTGAAGCTAGTGATCACATAGTTCTAAGCTTTGAATCCCCTGAGGCACACATCAACCAAATAACTGCTGCAGCATACGGGTGCCTGGCAAACCTAAGAACAGCATTCTGACATCTCAATAAGGAGTCATTCAGGGCCCTGTACAGTGTTTACATTAGGTCCATATTGGAGTATGCAGCGCCAGTTTGGAACCCTTACCTAGCCAAGCACGTAAGGAAACTAGGGAAAATGCAAATCTTTGTAACAAGACTAGTCCCGGAGCTAAGGGGTATGATAAATTAGACACATGTGCAACTCTTGGGTATCTTTATTGAGGAAACGTTTCGCCACACAGTGGCTTCATCAGTCCATACAAAGGAGAATCTTGAAGAACAGGAGGAGAATGTGTCTAATTTATCAACATGTCGGTTCTCTGAACCATTCATCTACAAACCTGTCAGACACTGCAACTTCTTGGCATCTTAATACTTGGGAATTCTTCACTTGCCTAATTCTTAGGCACGACCTACTTCCACATTGAACAAATGTGACACCACCTATGACTGCTGCACCTCTCCTACCAATGGTTTATAAGCTCCTTCTCCGCACGTATGCCGTATTCTATTCAAGATTGATGGACTGACCACATCGACTCAAGGTTGAGGGACTGATTACCTCATTCTCCTCCTGTTCTTCAAGATTCTCCTTTGTATGGACTGATGAAGCCACTGTGTGGCGAAACGTTTCCTCAATAAAGATACCCAAGAGTTGCACACGTGTCTAATTTATCAACATGTCGGTTCTCTGAACCATTCATCTACGAGCTAAGGGGTATGTATAATGAACCAAAGAACTACAGGAGGCCAAGAGAGAAATATGGAGAGAGCAATAGAGCAATGGTAGACACACTAGCTGAGGTGGCCAGAGGGGCTCACTCAAGCAGATCAAAGTTACTGATTATGGGCGATTTCAACCAGAGGGACATTGATTGGGAAAACCTGGAGCCACATGGGGGTCTCAAAACATGGAGAGTCAAGATGATGGATGTGGTGCTGGAAAACCTCATGCACCAACATGTTAGGGACACTACCACAGAGAGGGAGAGAGAGAGAGAGAGAGAGAGAGAGAGAGAGAGAGAGAGAGAGAGAGAGAGAGAGAGAGAGGGAGGAGGATGAACCAATGAGACTGGACGTCGTGCTCACCTTGAGCAGCTCGGACGTTGAGGCCATCATATATGAGAGGCCCCTTGAAGCTAGTGATCACATAGTTCTAAGCTTTGAATACATAGTGGAGATACAAGTGGACAGGGTGACAGGAGTTGAAGAGGAAAAGCCAAACTATAAAATGGGGGACTACACAGGTATGAGGAACTTCCTATGGGAGGTTCAGTGGGACAGTGAACTGGTAGGAAAGTCGGTAATCGAAATGGACTACGCAACAACAAAATGCAAGGAGGCAGAAGAAAGGTTTGTTCCAAGGGCAACAGAAATAATGGGAAGACCAGAACGAGCCCTTGGTTTACCCGAAGGTGTAGGGAGGCAAAAACTAAGTGCACTAGAGAATGGAAAAAGTACAGAAGGACCCAGGAAAACAGAGAGATTAGTCGAAGAGCCAGAAATGGGTATGCACAGATATGGAGGGAGGCCCTGCAGCAGTACGAAAACAACATAGCATAGAAAGTCAAGTCTGACCCGAAACCGCTGTATAGCCACATTAGGAGGAAAACAACAAAGACCAGGTAATCAGGCTGAGGAAAGAAGGTGGGGAGGTCACAAGAAACGATCAAGAGGTATGTGACGAGTTCAACACAAGATTTAAGGAAGTATTTACAGTACAGACAGGGAGGACTCTGGAAAGACAGAACAGAGGGGGACACCAACAAGGGATATACCAGCAAGTGTTGGATGAAATACACGCAACTGAGGAGGTGAAGAAGCTGCTAAGTAGCCTTGATACCTCAAAAGCAGTGGGACCAGACATCTCTCCATGGGTCCTTAGAGAGGGAGCAGAGATGCTGAGTGTGCCACTAACCACAATTTTCAACACATCCCTTGAAACTGGGCAACTACCCGAGGTATGGAAGACGGTAAATGTAGTCCCTATTTTTAAGGAGACAGAAACGAGTTACTAAACTATAGACCAGTGTCACTGACGTGCATAGTATGCAAAGTCATGGAGATTATCAGGAGAGTGGTGGAGCACCTGGAACATAAGATTATAAACGACAACCAGCATGGATTCATGGAAGGCAAATCCTGTGTCACAAACCTTCTGGAGTTTTATGACAAAGTAACAGAAGTAAGACATAGAGAGGGGTGGGTCGATTGCATTTTCTTGGACTGCAAGAATGCCTTCGACACCGTTCCTCACAAGAGATTAGTGCAGAAGCTAGAGGATCAGGCACGTATAACAGTAAGGCCACTGCAATGGAACAGAGAATCAACAACGAGTCATGGTAGGTGATGAGGTATCACAGTGGGCACCTGTGACGAGCGGGGTCCCACAGGGGTCAGTCCTAGGACCAGTGCTATTTTTGGTGTATGTGAATGACATGATGGAAGGGATAGAATCAGAAGTGTCCCCGTTCACAGATGATGTGAAGTTAATGAGGAGAATTAAATCAGATGAGGATCAGGCAGGACTACAAAAAGACCTGGACAGGCTGGATGCATGGTCCAGTAACTGGCTCCTCGAATTTAACCCCGCCAAATGCAGTCATGAAGATCGGGGAAGGGCAAAGAAGACCGCAGAGTATACGGTAGGTGGCCAAAGACTGCAAACCTCACTCAAGGAGAAAGATCTTGGGGTGAGTATAACACCGAGCACGACTCCAGAAGCACCCACCAACCAGATAACTGCTGCAGCATATGGGCGCCTGGCAAACCTGAGAATAGCGTTCCGATACCTTAGTAAGGACTCTTTCAAGACACTGTAAACCGTGTACGTTAGGCGTCTACTGGAGTAAGCAGCACCAGTTTGGAACCCACACTTGGTCAAGCACGTCAAGAAATTAGAGAAAGTGCAAAGGTTTGCAACAAGGGTAGTTCCAGAGCTAAGGGGAATGTCGGCCAGACGACACTGGAGGACAGGAGGGTCATAGGAGACATGGTAACGATATACAAAATACTGCATGGAATAGATAAGGTGGACAGAGACAGGATGTTCCAGAGATGGGACACACAAACAAGGGGTCACAAGTGGAAGTTGAAGACTCAGATGAGTCAAAGGGATGTTAGGAAGTATTTCTTTAGTCATAGAGTTGTCAGGAAGTGGAACAGTCTAGCAAGTGATGTAGTGGAGGCAAGCACCATACATAGCTTTAAGACGAGGTATGATAAAGCTCACAGAGGAGGGAGAGAGAGGACCTAGCAGTTATCAGTGAAGAGGCGGGGCCAGGAGCTGAGTCTCGGCCCCTGCAACCACAATTAGGTGAGTACACACGCGCACGCGCGCAAAACAACCACTGTAAAAAAATAACTGAAATTCCAAGGCCTTTCGAAATTTATCACATTATCAAGGATTTGTACAAATAAAAGAACAGCAAAAGGCTTATAAGGCTGAGTTATCACCTCATGGTCACATCCACCATTACACTCGTCCCATTATGGGGTAGGGTACAATTCAGTGCCGCTATTTCAGCACCAGGCTGTTTCGGCTCCAGACTATAT